>NC_091459.1:42662251-42966656 GCF_027789765.1 Dendropsophus ebraccatus | reverse complement strand
AGTATAAGTGTAAAAAAAAGTGTTCTTATTAGTAAAAAGCCCCCTCCCCTAATAAAAGTTTGAATCACCCCCTTTTCCCATGTTTTAAATAAAAGTAAATAAATAAACATGTTTGGTATCGCCGCGTGCGTAATCCCCTGAACTATTAATTAATCACATTACTGATCTCGCACGGTAAATGGCGTAAGCGCAAAAAAATCCCAAAGTGTAAAATTGCGCATTTTTGGTCACTTCAAATCCAGTAAAAATGTAATAAAAAGTGATCAAAAAGTTGCATATGTGCAATCAAGGTACCGATAGAAAGAACACATCATGGCGCAAAAAATGACACCTTCCACAGCCCCATATACCAAAGGATAAAAGCGCTATAGGCCTGGGAATAGAGCGATTTTAAGGAACATATATTTGTTAACAATGGTTTGAATTTTTTACAAGCTATCAAATAAAAGAAAAGTTATACATGTTATATATCGTAATCGTAACGACTTGAGGAACATGCATATGAAAGTCACTTTTACCCCAGGGCGAATGGCGTAAAAAAAAATACCCCCCCCAAATAAAAGAAATGCGTTTTTTTTTCACCAATTTTCATCAATTTCACCACACATTGAATTTTTCTGATTCTGCAGTATACTTTATGCAAAAGTTCAGCCTGTCATTGCAAAGTACAATTAGTGACGCAAAACATAAGGGCTCCTGTGGGTTTCTAGGTGGAAAGATGCAAGTGCTATGGCCTTTTAAACACAAGGAGGAAAAAACAAAAACGCAAAAACGAAAATTGGCTCCGTCCTTAAGAGGTTAAACTTCTGTTCAGAAGTGATTTGATATAATTGCATGTATCATGTTTGCATTCCTGTTTCCAATTTTGTACTGCACAGTTTTGGCTCTATACTTGCTATTTCTTAATCTATATGGATCTGATGGCTACACGGTGGAATTTCCTCCTTGGCTTCTGTGAGGTGCAGTGATTCTTAATGATCTCTGCTTTGCTTCCTGTGGAAGCGAGTGGTTTTTAGTAAAAGACTTGTTGCGTTATCAATTATCTAATTTCTTAGAATAAAGCAACAGTAACCTGGCAAATATGGCAACACTGTTTGTTGTAAATGCGTTACCTTTATTGTAGTTGCTACCGTATTTCACAAGAGGCTTAAAGAAGTTATCCAGGATTAGAAAAAGCACAGTTGCTTTCTTGCAAAAACAGCACCACCCCTTGTCTACAGGTTGTATTTGGTATTGCAATTTAGCGCCATTAACTTCAATAAAAACTGACCTGAAAAAAAACTCGCCCAAACTGAGGACAGATTCTGACCTCCTCCGACCAGAAGAGTAATTGACCGACATTGGCCCCCAACCCTGTCAAACACAGTGCTGCATGTAACTGTATGCCTCAAATGCTGGCCATGGACCAAGGTGCCACGCAATGCATTCATAATTCCAGTTTTCAGATGCGCATCCGGAACTGTCCCTGGGGCATCGGTTCCAGAATTTCAGACAATGGGTGGGTTCACACTACAGAATTCTCGCCGATAAACTCTTTGGAATTCCGCCGCCTTTCCGTCGGCTCCATAGACACCATTCTATGGGCCGGCTGATTCCGTATTCCGCCGAAAGAATTGACATATCAGTTCTTTCGGCGGATTGCGGAATCAGCGGCCCATAGAATGGTGTCTATAGAGCCAACGGAAAGGCGCGCATCTGTAAGCGCGTACAGACGGCGGAATTCCACGGAGTTTATCCGCGAGAATTCCTCAATGTGAACCCACCCAATTCTCGGACAGTTCATATATTTTCTAGGCGTATTTTCCAGCATGGACACCTTTCAGGAAAAATCCTGAAAGGTGTCCGTGCCCAATAGAAGCCCATTGATCAGAAAATCTAACCAGATTGCCTGATAAGAAATCAGGATACATTTTCCTGAAGTTTGAAGGGGGCCTTTTGACTTTAGTATAAAAAGTTTGAGAACCCTGGTATATCTGGCATAACCTTAGTGGGGTGTATAATAATCACATCTTCTGTATCTTCTGACAGAACACATTTTAGTAATATTTCTCACCTAGATTTTTTTTCACAAATGCAAAATAGTGTTCTTCCAAGCAAGAACAAGCAAAACCACGACAAACTATTCAAATTGCTCTTACGTCCAGCACTGAACTGGTTTATCATCAGTTCTACTCCTCTCCCATTGGTTTTATTATATGCTTCATATGCAGTTCCTGTTCCCTATTCTGAATCTGCTTTCAGGATATACAGGACAATTTGCAGTGGTCGGATGTGCCACCTGGTTAGATTGCAATAACCTCACTGCAGATAACTAGTCTGAACCTAAGGAACCAGAAGAAACCAGTAGTGTAGATGCACTGCCAGATCTATTGAAGCCCTTTCCCGTATGTGTTTGTTGCGGCGGCTCTATTTGTTCATATCTCCTCTTACAAGCACTCGTAGAGGCAAGCTGCTTCCTGCACGGCTCCTCCTTTTTCATCAGGAAATAGAAACTTACTTTTCTGTAGCTAAAGTGAAACCTGTGTGGTTGTGCCTCCGGCCTTGCCTAGGATGTGCATGCACCCCCAGCATATAAAGGCTCCACATGGCTTCAGGTTTTCAAGGGATCTCAAACAGCTACAATGAGAAGTGCTAACAAACCGCTAAACCTCAAAATCCTCTATATTGCAAATGGGGTTGAGGAGCCTTATGTGCAGGTAGACATTTTCTTTATTTATTTTATTAGATATTTTATGTGTTTGCTGCTCTTTTAGTAAACTTGGGGATTTTTTTTTTTATTCAAAATGCGATAGACTTGTCCGAGTTTAATAGGATTTGTTTGACAGATAAGTGTCGTGCTATTCATACAATATTCATGGAAAACTGGAAGCATCTTAGATCTGACAGCTGCAGATTTGCATTCTCCCTCTCGCTCCTTATGTGACTAACCCGTTCTTTAGATAACAGCTTCTGTCCTCATCAAGCAACTCAGTTTATCTTTTGCAAGAAGAGAGTAGAAGAGTATGCCACTGACAGAGGTTGAGTTTTTACAGGTGGAAATACACACAGTAAAATTCTAGCAAAAGACGGGTGTAAATTTAAATAAAAATAATTGTGTAAACAAGTTTTTAAAAAAAAAAAATAATTGCATTTTTCACCCGTTTTGGTCTAAGTTCTATTTATGAACCAGTATTCGACAGGTGAATATTTTTAGATGCGACTTTAATCTGCCTGTTTTAAGTATTCACCCAAAAGTTTGCATAATCTGGGATTAGCGCCCAATTTATCATTTGTGACTTTTTAAAAAGTTGCATAAACAGGCGCAGGCTTACGTCTGGTCAGTACCAGGTGAATAAAATTGCGCAATTTTTTCATAGTTGCGCCTTTTTATTTAGATGCATTTACTATGGCAGTGCTACGTGTTAATGGATCAGTCACAAGATATTAGAACAAAATACACACCAATCCCCATTAGAATAGTTGCACTTATTAGACTCCTTAATAAATGTCCCACCATGTTTATTATTTTTACACCTGTACTGTTACGGCCATTTTTCTCAGCAATGTGTGCAGTGATAGTCAATTCCCCATAAACTTTATAGGCATGTTATTACATTGAAAACATGACTGTATTTTTCATTTCAAATTAGACGTATTTTGCTTTTATTTTACTGTGTGTAAGCATAGCCTTATGGTAATGATGGCCATCATCTAAAGGTAAATAACGGCCAGTATTTTAAAGCAACGGCTTTACGGTTTTTCATATAATAACAGCTATTGTTTTAAAATAACGCCCACTATTTGCCATTAAATGACATTTGTCGAATGTAAACTGCTGTCGTTTTGCTGGTGTGTGAACATAGCCTTAAGGTTCAGAGTAGGTTGTTAGTCACTTATGTTCTCACGCTGTCTTTATCCAGTCAGCTCAGGTGTCATTTAAGGAACTGAAAACTTTGTGTTTCCTAGATCATCACTGTAGAGGAGGCTAAACGTCGGAAAAGTACCTGCAGTTATGATGATGAAGAGGAGGAAGAAGGGGCTCTCGAGGATTATCTGCCCGATTTGAGACAAAAAAGCAGTTTGTTGGATGATACACACATTGAGAAGGTAAAGACCTTATATCGTTGCATACTACGGTATGTGTAGTCATATTACATGTATATCATGAGCCATGACCATGTATTTGCATTTTAAGTTCTTTCTCTGCCCATGTTGACACTTAAAGGCACTACTATATTGTAGTAATTCTATGGGGGAGAATGGTGCACCGCCATAAACTTATCACTGATCTATCTGCTTCTCAGCACTGTACACTACTAACATCAGGAGTTAGTTCAAAGTGCATAAGCCTACACACCACTTCAAAGTTCCTGATTCGTTTAGATACTAACTTAACAATGGCACAGCCCTATGCGGTGACCACCATTGCAAGACACAGTGCTCTCTGCTTCCTCTGTCCATGTCAGAAACTGTCCAGAGCAAAAGAGGTTTTTTATAGGGATTTGCTTCTGCAGTTCCTGACATGGACAAAGGTGGCAGCAGAGAGCACTGTGTCAGATTGGAAAGAATACACCTCTTCCTGCAGGAGATACAGCAGCTGATAAGTACACAGGCTTGAGATTTTTAAGTAGTAAAGTCAGTATGACTTTCTGACACCAACTGCTTTGAAAGAAAAATATTCCAGTAGGTCACAATAGGCGAGGTCTCATGTATCTCCTTGTTCTGTACTCAGACATAATAATGCAATGCTTATAAGCTTATTTTCATGCTGTTTTTTGCCCTCCTATAAACAGTTGGCCCACAGACTGCCTGCGAGGGTTCAAGGATATCCTTGGCATCTGGTTTACAGTACACAGCAGCATGGAACTAGCCTGAAGACCTTGTATAGAAATTTATTTTCTCTAGACAGTCCAGTACTCCTGGTAGTCAAAGACATGGATAACCAGGTATGTGGATTGTGAACGATAGATGTCTGCACAATGCTAGATTGGTGATCAATTTGATAGTTGGTGTTTTTTTCCCCTTTGTTTCTTAAAAGGGTATTCTGCTCAACCATAACTTTTCATATGCGACTGCCCCAAAAATCTGTGTCTGAGCTTTTATCCCCCTCTGCCCATCCTCCCCGTGGAACGACTGTCGGCCTAGAGTGTTGCTAGAAATGCTTCTTCGACCAATAACCGGCCAAAGTAAAAGTGACAGCAATCAGCCGAGGAGCAGGAAAGCGCCCAATCCTCAGCTGACTGTGTCTTTTGGACTTCAGCAAAATACATCGCTATCAGCTACATATCTCCCTGTGTAGCGGATAGCAATACTTCTAAATGCAGTGCTCATTCGTGTGGCCTGGCCACTCGATTCATCATGCCTTCTAAAGGCAATACAAATGAGCATGGATAGGTGCTTGTTTGCAGCCACGGATTACCAAAGATTAATGAATGTAAGGGTCCATTTACACAGAAAGATTATCTGACAGGTTATCTGGCAAAGATTTGAAGCCAAAGCCAGGACTGGATTTGAAAAGATGAAAAATCTCAGGCTTTCCTTTATGACCTGATCTGTTTATAGTCTCTTTCTGGCTTTGGCTTCAAATCTTTGGCAGATAATCTGTCAGATACTCTTTTTGTGTAAATGGACCCTAAAAGGCCCTTTAATTGATAGATGTTTCCCTGTTTGGATATGGGGAGACCTCTATCAATCAAGGCTAGCAGGGCCGGCAGCAGCCACCAGGGACTACTCTGATGACTTGTGGTTCAGGCAGTATAAAAGTGATGACAGAGTCCCTTTAAGCAGATGCTGGAGTGTTATGGGGGCTTAAGCAGCCATTTTATGTTCTCAGTGGACAGAAGGGAGTAGCAGACGGCCATTGGCACCGATTAAAGTGTGTCCTTTAGTTTATAAAAAAAACCTGCCGCACCCTTGCAGCCATGGTGAGCAGCAGAACAACAACAACCTGGCAGTGTGACTCTCCTGACCACAAGTTGCCACAATTAAATTAATATTTTCCCAGTACTGTATATTGCTTCTGTGTGCTGGTTGGCAGTACATTCTCTATCCCTGTGTAAGAAAAATGACAATATTTTATATACAGTGTGTTATATATATATATATAAGTACAGCCATATTTATATTTTCTCCCACATTTCTATCAGGTATTCGGGGCTTATGCAACACACCCCTTCAGGCTCAGCGATCATTATTATGGCACAGGGGAAACCTTTCTCTTCACCTTTAATCCTGATTTTAAAGTAAGTTTTGGGGGTGGTTTTGTTTTGTTTTTCTGGCTGTTCATTTTCTTTTGAGTAGCCAAGGCACTGTAGTGTGAATATTTATCATAGACAACAATATCCGCAATGTTATTATTTTGTCAGTCCGTCAGTGTCTACTTGTTCTTCTTACCGAAATTATTTCTATTTGTTTGCAGGCATTTAAATGGAGCGGAGAAAATTCTTATTTCATTAATGGAGATACCACTTCCTTGGAACTGGGCGGTGGAGGGTTAGCATTCATATTTACTTTCTTTTAGTTTACTTTTGACAGTCCTTGGCATCACTTAAATATCGTAAAATATTTGCGGTGGCCTATAGTAATTCAGGAGCTGCCATACCTTTCCTATGTGGGACCTACTTTCTTTGGCATCTTAGTTAGATGATCTGCCAAAGGACAGGTAGACTGGGCATGTGGCGTATGCTACTGTTATTTTTTCCCTGTACATGCACCTGACTTTGAGACTCGGAGAAAAACCATTTCATGCTAATTAAATTTCCCTGGGGGTCTAGGGCAGTGAAGGGGTCAAAGCTTATTGAAATAACCGGTCCACTTTAACATTCTTCCAGGATAGTACATTATACCCACACATACACAGCTCTGCAGCATGCTCTGCTCCATCAAAACACACACAGCTCTGCTCCATCAAAACACGCACACAGCTCTGCAGCATGCTCTGCTCCATCAAAGCACGCACACAGCTCTGCAGCATGCTCTGCTTCATCAAAGCACGCACACAGCTCTGCAGCATGCTCTGCTCCATCAAAACACGCACACAGCTCTGCAGCCTCTGCTCCATCAAAACACGCACACACCCACCTCTGCTATACACATACAGACTAACACACAAATTATATTACAGATTGTCCCTGCTTTTTTCAAATTAACTGGTGTCAGACAGACTAGTAATTCACTATCTTCAGTTTTCCAGTGGTTATCAGCTGCTGTATGCCCTACAGGAAGGGGTTTATTCTTTCCAGTCTAACACTGCACTCTCTGCTGCCACCTCTGTCCATGTGAGGAACTGTCCAGAGCAGGAGAGGTTTTCTACGGAGATTTGCTACTGCTCTGGACAATTCCTGTCATGGACAGAGGTGGCAGCAGATAATACACCACTCCCTGCAGGACATACAGCAGCTGATAAGTTCTTGAGATTTTATAAGACTTGAGATTTTTATATAGAGGTAAATTACAAATCTGTATAACTGTCTCACCAGTTGATTTAAATTAATATTTTTCCCCCTTTTAAAGTACTTAAGAAAGCCTCTTTGACACTTGGCACGGAAAAATAAAATCACTTTTGCAGAATGAAAACACAGACCATTATATGAAAGGTACCAAGTGTCTCCTTCACCTAATAGTGTCAGCAGTTTGCCACGTGAATTCCAGCTGGCAGATTCCTGTGTTCATACATACCGTATCCGCAGCAGATTTCACACTGCGAAATCCACTACGGATACCTTCCCATTTACTTCAATGGGATGACCTACTTGCAGAAGGATTATCATCCCACTGCCAGTATGTCAGTCGGCCCCCTTAACCCCCTGGTGTATACGTTACCGGGTCGCCGCTCCGGCTTGCTGTGGGGGCTCTTGGCGCTCAGCCAATCAGTGCGCTGCCCTGCCGCAGCAGATTTCTCTGCGAACTCGCATCATGAAATCTGCTGCGGATATGGTACGTGTGAACTTTTAAGGTACCGTTCCACTGGGAATTCCACTCTTGCACAAGAGCACAAATATACAGAAAGGTTACAGTGATGACTAATATTATAAAGTGACAGTTCTTCACCCCTAATATTTTTCTTTTCTTCAGCGGTCGATTTGGACTGTGGCTGGACTCTGATCTGTACCATGGACGCAGTAACCACTGTAGCACCTTCAACAATGATATCTTATCCAAGAAAGAAGACTTCATTGTGCACGATCTAGAAGTGTGGACCTTTCAATAAAGGGATCCTGGAGAATATAAGACGTACATTTCAGATGTTTTAGGAGAAGAGATCCAGACAATACAACAAGAGGTCCAACACCTTGTCCAATAAACACAAGTCTGGGCTCATTCCTGCTGTGGTTGCACTGAAATATCTCCGGTCACGGCTGCTTCGTGAAGACTCTGCAGAACTAGAACATTTGTTAAAGGATTTTATTATTGACGCTTTGTATGAAATGCTAATGTCTAAGGTCTGAGCCTCCATATGTGAATAGAGGAAACACAGGACATGACGGCTCATTCACGCAATAGAATTGTTAATATTTAAGCAGTGTAAGATTATCCCATAGGTGAACTATGTTACCAGTTTATGCATTGAGAACTACTGCTGACCACACATTTTTAGACCACCTCCGTTCCGAGCACTTTTTCCGAGGATTGTACTTCTAGAGTACGTATTCACCTATATTTACACTACAGCGACCAATGTCACGGCAAGTACTGGAGTCGATGGATTAAACCACCAGTACTCAATCAGTCTATGCCGCTGAGCATCATAGTTGGTGTGAATAGTGGTCTTGTCGTGAAGCATAAGAGCATGGTATGGCGCAGAAGGCATTGCAGTTTTTTTTTTATATGTATATCTGTTATTAGCCAAAAAAACAAAGCTTCCTGTGAAAGAGATGGATCTATAGCGGTTGACTTTCTTGTTGCAGGGACGAGTGTTGAGGTATTGAGGAACGCAGGTCGTTTCTGAAAGCTGCTTATTTTATTTTTGTAATTTTAAATTTTGTCTCCTACACATTTTTTATTTTTTTGCCTTTTTTTTCTTAAAGCAAAGTTTTAGCTATTTTAGTGTTGCATCTGCTCTAGTGAGGGTGGGCTGTGCTGTACTATATATGATTGTTGGTGTCATTGCCTGCTATTTTATCAGAAATGCTGGGAGAATTCTTTTAATAAAATGTATATTCAGAATCACAGACTATAATGATCAATGTACACCATCATTGTCAGCAGTGTGAGCTCATCTTTTTGCCTAATAGCTGCTGTGTGTGTGTGTGGTGCCTAAGGGCTCCTCTACATCAGGGATGTCAAACTCAGGCCCTCCAGCTGTTGCAAAACTACTAGTCCCATCATACCTGTACAGCTAAAGCTTTAGCTTTGGCTGTCCAGGCATGATGGGAATTGTAGTTTTAAAACAGCTGGAGGGCCTGAGTTTGACACGTCTGTTGTACATTTACCGATATTCTGCCAAGTACTCTACAAGGCACGATCAGCCACACGGCTGAGCTGTACGAGCAATCGCTGTATCATTCGTGCCGCTATTTAAATACATTGTTGTATGCAACATCCTGTCTACTTTTTTGCTGGCACTTTTACATGGGAGGATTATCAGCTAATTGAGCATTCCTAGGAAGGCTCATTGCCACTATTGACCCATCTTAAAGGGCCTCGAATTTCGTTGAAATCAACTGGTGTCAGAAAGTTTATATAGATTTGTAAAAATCTCTATTCCAAGGCTTGATGTATGTCCTGCAGGAGGTGGTGTATTCTTTCAAGTCTGATACAGTGCTCTCTGCTGCCACCTCTGTCCGAGACAGGAACTGTCCTGCATAGGAAACGTTTTCTATAGGGATTTGCTGTTACTCTGGACAGTTCCTGACATGGACAGAGGTGGCAGCAGAGAGCAGTGTGTCAGACTGGAAAGAATACACCACTTCCTGCAGGACATACAGAAGCTGATAAGTACTTGGGATCTTTGAATAGAAGTAAATGACAAATCAATAAAACTTTTTGACCCCAGTTGTGGTACAAGGATCCAATTCGACCGCAAGCCGAGAATACTTACCTATGAACTGTCCTTAAAGAGTTGATGGTGGCCAGGTTTACACTGTGTTTTGTGGTTTCGTTTAATGTATATGGGTTTTAACAACCTGAAACTGGTAGAAAAGTTTACGTAAACTGACTTCTGTACTCTGTAGATTTCTGTTTGTCCGATTTGTCATTTTTGCTGTTTGGTATAGACAACACAATTGGATGTATTATAAATTTGAACATGTAATTCACTGAGAATGATCCCTCGTGTAGTACAGAACACCGCAGATTCTGGTTTTAACATCCATGTACAGTGTATATATATATATTTTTTTTTCTTTGCAAGAGTGTATGCTAAACAGAAGACACAGTGTGAACCCAGCCTAACAAATACCAATAACTAAGATTTTACATTAGCCAGTACCATGGACTGTTTGCAGACTGTAAATGAAAGCGTTTATACAGTGTAAGGCTATGTTCACACACGGTATATTTTCGTAAAACCACAGCTGTTGTACAACAGCCGTGATTTATATGGAAATATATGTCCATTGCTGCCTAGGAATCCCAGCCGGAGCATATACACATAGTATACGCTCCAGCCGGGATCTCTTGCGGCGCCGCAAATAACTAAAATGTCAGTTTTTGCGGCCGCAGAAAACCATGTCAGTGCACTCAGTACTGTGGGGAGTTCTGATGTGGGCGCGCACGGATGCGCCCACATCAGAACACTGCGACCGAAAAGATCAGCCAGCTAGTACTGCAGTACCGGTCGGGATAATCTTTTCAGAGACCGGCCGTTCCGTGACCCGGCCAGGTCACAGAACGGTTGGTCTCTTACAATGTGTGAACATAGCCTAAAAGTGAAATCTGTAACAATACTTTCCAAAAATATATATATCTCTCCAAATAACCCCTCAGCACCCCCTGACCCCCACCCAGCATCATCTTCCCTGCCATACATTCTGGGACTTAATATCCAAGGTTTTTTTTTTTGTTTTGTTTTTTATTGCCTTTTCCATTGACATAGCCATGAGTGTTTGTACCATTTTGGAATAACACATTTTTAATAGTGTTATTTTCCATTTATGTAGAAAAGGGGAACATATAGAGAGAATTTATTTTTTTTAGGGGGGGGGGGTTATGACATTTTATCTTCATTTCTTAAAACTTTTTACTAATCCTCACAGGGGGATGTCATTACTGTACCCCTTGTTCAATGTATTCTGCCTGTTAGCTTCACAACACTGACAGGCAGTGTACCAAGCCATGCATGGCCAGTTACTCGGACATGAAAACCCATCTGCATTAGTGATTGTGTCTTCTGGCTGACAAGTCTAGGGGTAGAGCACTGCACACAGAGATTTGTTACATGTTTGATAATGTAAGGGGTTAGTTTGCATACTGAAAGACGAGCCCCCATGATTCATGCATCGGAGGCGCACGCCACCTTATTTCTAGCCTTCAGATTCTATTCACTCTGATAATACTCTGCTGCCACCTCTTTCTGTGACAGGAACTATCCACAGCAGGATCTCAGGTTTTCTAAGGGAATTTGTTACTGCTCTGGACAGTTCCTGTCCCAGACAGCGGTGGCAGCAGAGAGCACTGTGTCATACTGGAGAGAATACACCACTTCCGTACATCAGCTGATAAGTACTGGAAGACTTGAAATTTTTAAATAGAAGTAATTCCCAAATCTATACATCTTTGACACCAGTTTTGAAAAAAAAAAAAAAATCACCGGAGTACCCCTTTAAGTTCTGTTAAACTATGAGGGGACTGGCATGTACCAGATGGTATACAAACTAAAATACAACCATATTCACTTATCTTACCTATGCTCTAGTGAAAGTGAATGGAAAATACAGCACTGGAGGAAAGAATGTACAGTTTAGCATTACCCAAAACGACAGATGTACTATATGGACAAAAGTATTTAAACTCAGATCTTAAAAATTGAATGGAGGCCTTTCGTTTAGTCCTTTTGCCATAGGCATACATGGACCTACCTATGCCGTCTGTCTTTACAATCATTCGTCAAAGGAATAATAAGTAATTCTGAAGTAATTTATTTACTCCAGTGTGGAAATGTAATTGGGAGCCACTGTTGTTGAAATAAAGTCCGTTCTTGAAATTTCTTACCTCCGCTATGATTGAAGAGTGGAAGCGTTTAGGAACCACAAAGTAGGAACCATATAAAGTGGAGTTTCTGAGTACTAGGCTGCATAATGCGTGTCACCATATTCTACTGATGGCAAAAAAGAAGACCTTGTGCCACTTAGCGAGCTTCATGGCATGGGTTTCTATGACCGAGTAGCTGCATGCAGGCCTTGCCTCATCAAGCACTATGCCAAATGTGGGATGGAGTGGTGTGAAGCGTACTGCTGCTGGACTCTGGAGTAGTGGAAATATTTTGTAAAGAATTGCACTTCTCTATATGGCATTTTAAAGGGGTTATGTAGCGCTACAAAAACATGGCCACTTTTTCCCCACTCTTGTCTCCAGTTCAGGTGCAGTTTGCAATTAAGCTCTATTTACTTCAATGGAACTGAGTTTCAAACCCCACCCAATCTGGAGACAAAACCAAGTCTGGGTTTGGTGAATGCCAGGAGAGCAGCCGGACATCATTGTGCCATCGGTAAGTGTATGATCACGTGTCTGCTGTTTCTCTGCAATTGTGCACAGATTACAAACTAATTCATTTCTATGACCCCATTCACAGCCCCATAGATGTTAAAGGGGTTATCCAGCGCTACAAAAAAACAGGGCCACTTTCCCCCTACTGTTGTCTCCAGTTTGGGTGGGGTTTTGAAACTCTGTTCCATTGAAGTAAATGGAGCTTAATTGCAAACTGCACCTGAACTGGAGACAACAGTAGGGGGAAAAGTGGCCATGTTTTTGTAGCGCTGGATAACCCCTTTAAGGGTCCGTGATCCATGGCACAAAAAGTACTGGCAAGCCCTAGTATGGAACAGGTCTGAGAATTTTTTTGGCAGCTACAGATGCACATCCGAAGCAATGTCCCTAGCTATGCATCGGTGGCCATGGACGGCACTATGAATGCGTAAACTGGGCCTTAGGATTGGCGGAGGAGGGATAATGCTATCTGGTTCTTTGTGGGGGGTTGGCCTAGTTCTAGTGAAGGGAAATGTCAAAGGGATTTTTCAAAACCACAAAATTGTGTCAGACAGACCAAGATAATCATGTAAAATAAAATGGCTTCCCCCAGTTTTCCAATGCATCCATCCTTAATGTCCCCAATTCCAGCTAAACATGCTTCCTGCTTTACTATCAACACACAGTACCCACCACGGCTCCCCACTATGGGCAGTGATTGCCTGAGCAGCTCCTTCCTGCAACGTCTAACTTGAAGGGCATGTCTTTTTTTCCCACCATACTAACTATGATAGCTGGTACCAGGGATTCTTGGTACAGGTGCAGCAGGGGAATGGGGCAGGTAAAATAAATAAATAAAAAATTATAATTCCCAGTCTGAGCCTGTTCACCATAGTTGTTTTATGTTTTTGGACTACACCATTAATACTTCAGAATACCCAAGAAATTTTGGACATTTCTAATCATCTTACTTTTTGGGAATTTTTTGTGGATTTAGTAGTTTCTAGAGATGAGCGTATCTGGAGCATGTTCAAGTCTGATCGTGCAGACATGGTTGGTAGAGTTTAGTGTGGAAGAACTTGACTGGCCCACACAGAGCCCTATCCATCCCTGTCACCCTAACCCTATCCAGCACCTTTGGGATGAGTGGGAAGGAGGATTACAAGCCAGGGCCCCTCTTCCATCATCCGTGTCTGACCTCACAGATGCTCCTCTACATGAACAGAATTCCCACAGACAGTGTTCAAGACTATAGTGATAAAATATTTGCTTATGTACACTAAGTGGAATTACTTCTGCCATCTTCTCTACATTGCATTTTGGCTTATTTTTTTTTTTAAGATTTTTTTTTTTTGTATTGTCCTTCATTCTTCATGATTACATTGAGAGTAATTCATATTTTTCATAAGTTTGACATCACTAGAGTTCACTTTAATCCTAAGCACATTGTAGCCATGAACTGGCAATTGTCGGGAATGCTTTGTATCCTGTTTGAAAAAGGGAAATGTCCCAACATTTCTTTCTTCCTATTTGTCGACTGCTGAAATATTGACTTAATATTGCATTTCTATGGTCCTGGTTATAACTTGTATCTGTTAGGTGACGTTCTGACAAGATATGCAGGTATTACAAGTATTTCAGTGGATTGATTATTGACATCATGCAATGATTGATATATGTAATACAGACAGTGTGCTGCTGTGTTTTAAATAAAGGAACACCATATACCACTTGTATGACGAGTCTCTTGTCAATCTATCAAACTTAAAGTGTAACTTTAAGATAGAGGGGGGAAAAAAAGGATTCCTAGTGGTCTCATATGGCTATAAAAGCCCTGTGGGGTTTTTTTGGTTTTTTTTTTCTTGGTACCTCGCTTTATCTTATGGCACTGTTGGACCTGCTGTCGGACAGCACTTCAGAATGTGGCCTTTGCCTGACCCTTGCATATCTTAGAGATTCAAAATGTTTCAGGCAGATATATAAATGGTTACAGGTGAGGTCTGATTAGACACTGGGTCTTATGGTGTGTTTACACAGACAGATTTATCTGGCAGATTTTGGAAGTCAAAGCCAGGAATGGATTTGAAAAGAGGAAGAATCTCAGTCTTTCCTTTATGACATGTTCCCTGTTTATAGTCTGTTCCTGGCTTTGGCTTCAAAAACCTGTCAGATAAATCTGTCTGTGTAAACACACCATTACACAAAAATATGTAAGAGTGCTTCCCTTCCTGTCTTATATATTAAAAAAAAAAAAAGCTACCAGAGGCTACTTTTGGGTACTGTTACTTTTGGTGAGAGATGGTTGACTGCTACACCTGACTCTAAATTTGACTTAAAGACCTTTTGTCAAGCTAAACTTGAAGGGGGCTAGTGATAAGTGAATGTCACCCGAACACTTGGCATTTGACTACCGGCGGCTGGAGAAATTGGATGCCACCCTTGGGAGTCCCACTATGGGTGGTACTTCTGTTCTTACACACCAAGGTAAAACTATTTATTTCAGGTGCCACAGCTAGTTCAGTTAGTTGCTGTGCCCTACTCCAGCCACTAGGTAGTCTAGGGGGCCTTTCAGGGAAGTTAAGTTCAGAACTGAGTAGCTCCAACGAGGAGCTAGGAGTGCTTCAGGACAGTTACCACCTAAGACTATGTTCACACTACGTATATTTCAGTCAGTATATGTATATTTCAGTCAGTATATTTCAGTCAGTATTGCAACCAAAACCAGGAGTGGATTAAAAACACAAAGGATCTGTTCACACATTGGTGAAATTGAGTGGATGGCCGCCATTTAGTGTCAAATATTTGCTGTTATTTTAAAACAACGGCTGTTATATTGAAATAATGGCAGTTATTTACTGTTATATGGCGGCCATCCACTCAATTTCAACATTGTGTGAAAAGATCCTTTCTGTGTTTTTAATCCACTCCTGGTTTTGGTTGCAATACTGACTGAAATATACTGACTGAAATATACGTAGTGTGAACGCAGCCTAAGAAGGCGACTGAACCGTAGTAGAGTACAGATGCAAGTTAGCCACTCTCTACTGACTATGCTTGACTATGTGGAAAAACTTTCAGTACTTAGCTCCACCTAGAGACAAAGGCCTAGGACTCATACTACCTACCAGGATTGTCACCGAGACTGTGTAGGCAGAAAACAAGATAAGATAAGATAACTGAAACTTATCTAAACGTGAGTGTGAGGAGTTCTTCAAGTTCATTCACACATTCTGGCAGAGTACTGTACCAATTAGGCGTGGGGTCCTATCCGGCCCCTATTTACTGCTACAGCTTCATTTTCTACTTCATCTTTACCTCAAGTTGTCTATTGATATATCTAGCATTTATTGCACCAAGTACTGTTATATTTTTGGATTACACAGAAGATAATTTTCAAGTAAAGTTAGAGCTTTGTTTAAGTGAGACAATTGTTCTACCTAAAGGTTCGGTGTCTGGGGATTGGTATTGCCACTCCTGGCCACCCTGACTAGTCGTCCCAAAACCCCAGAGCCCACCAGCTACACACAACATCTGCAACCAGCACCCCGGGCCACAACAGTCCTGTATATGTTTATGAGAAAAGTCATATCCCTCACTGGTGCCACATATGAAGGGGACGTAGTAGTAGATGTGGCGCACCCACTTGTAGTTAAAGTGCTCCATATGTGTTAATTCCTCTCAGCTACATCCGCTCTATACATGTGTATCTGAAATATACTGCACACATATATTGGTAGCTGATGTAGCAGAGCTGAAATTGTAAATGTAGATGAAGGATAGCACTACAAATCAAACGTTTATGCACCCCCCCCCCCCCTCCAAAAAAACAAAAACAAAAAAACAGCTCTGCTACATCTCTTTTTGCTCCCTCAGCTACACTGTATAACGTAAAAAGCATCAGTGATTGTAGCTATCATCTTCACAGACAAGAAATGCGCCAAGATCTGATAAGAGAAAGATTAAAGATGGCGGCATATCCATATGTAACAAATTATTCTGATGTTTCTATTGATCTTTGGTAAAGTTGTTCTCATTCAATCCTGCAATAAAAAAATACTAATCAATAAATAAGATTTTACCCCTCTGCTCTTGCGCCCTCAATCCTCAATAGATATATTAACATATAAAAGAAAAGAATAAATTACTTATTGATCAATAATTCCAACTTACCGATTTGTTATCTGCTGCCGACTTGAGGTTTTTTGCAAAGGTCCAGAATTTTATCATCAGGAATTTTATCCCTGTATCTTTCGCATATGTTCCAAATAAAACGCATACATATGCATAATATCACTGCCAGGATGGCCAGGACCACGAGGACCCGCTTTCCCTAGTACCCATATCCCCTCTTTTAGCTCTTCTAGGGAGGATCTGGGTATAATCTCCATAGTTTGGGGGGTCTCCAGTTCCAGGCTTGTGTCCGTTGGCAATGGTCTAGCATCTATGCCAGAGAACAGAAGCAGGAAGGCCATAAAGCCGAACCAGCCAATTGTTAACTTCTTCAATATCAGTAATAATTCTCCGATATTGCTAAATGCAAGGGAGAGAAAGAAGCGCACTGTAGCCGATACAGCAAACAGCGAGCAACTGAGAGGACATCCAGCAAAACATTCTATATCTGTCAGCTCTTCTTTATGATGTCACTATATGACACCACAATAGCCCAACAAATACATCAGAGAGACTTGTTGGCTATTGTGATGTCATACAGTGACATCATACAGTGAGAAGTAGTTATAAGCACTCCCTAATTATGTTATTAAACTATTACCAAATATCATAGTCATTTTACAGTAGGGAAGAAGTAAATCTAACCATACAATAAAAACAAATCACCCCTGGAAGCATTAGGGCTGTAAATTCTGCCATTATAAGGTAAAGAAATTACCATGGAAACAGCTCACAGGAGCGGCCATCTTGTGGCTGGCAGTTGTACACATAAGCCACGCCTCCAGATTCCAAACCTGTATGCTGCACGATTCTAGCTTGTATGAAACGTATTCTGGTAGTGTGAAGTTGAAGGGGTCACATACCCACAGCGGAATTTTCATTTCGCTGCCAGCATGTGACCTGGCCCCTTCTGTCCCCCCGCCGCCTGTGTGTGAGGCTCCCAACTTCCCTCGCTCCCCATCAGCCAATCAGTGCACACACAGCCTTGGCGCAGAGCAGGTAATGTATGCTCCGGGCCCGGGCTGCGGGGGGTTAAAGGGGCTGGGTTACATATCCACAGTGGAATGAAAAGAGCAGATTTGAATGAAAAGAGCAGATTTTGCTGCAAACGTGAAATCCACTGCGGATCCGGTACATGTGAAGCTACCCTTAATGTAATCTATAAAGCTATTCCATTTCAATGTACAGACAGCAGACAGCAGCAGCACTTACAGGGACTCTCTCTTCAGCTGTGTGCAGGCCGGGTCGGGGGAGGAGACGCCTCACACAGGAGCTGCGGCCTGTGCTGGATGCTCTGCAGAGGTGCCTTAAATGGGAAGTCCGGCGAAAGTATTGTATTGCCCCCCAAAAGTTATACAAATCACCAATATACACTTATTACAGGAAATGCACATAAAGTGCTGTTTTTCCCTGCACTTACTACTGCATCAAGGCTTCATTTCCTGGATAACATGGTGATGTCACGACCCGACTCCCAGAGCTGTGCGGGCTGTGGCTGCTGGAGAGGATAATGGCAGAGGGATGCTCAGTGTCCTTCCAGTGCCCTGTGTCCCTCAGTGTCCTTCTGCCATCATCCTCTCCAGCAGCCACAGCCCGCACAGCTCTGGGAGTCGGGGCGTGACATCACCATGTTATCCAGGAAGTGAAGCCTTGATGCAGTAGTAAGTGCAGTCAAAAACAGCACTTTATGTGCATTTCCCGTAATAAGTGTATATTGGGGATTTGTATAACTTTTGGAGGGCAATACAATACTTTAATAAAAATTTTCGCTGGACTTCTCTTTTAACAATCCAGCCCATGTTCAGTATTCACACAGTTGATGAATAAGAGACAATCTGCCTGGAGCATTCCTAATGATGAGGAGGGTGGGGAGGAGGGACAAAGAGGGTGTGCCAGCCAAATGCATACACAATCTAAGCCCCGACCTTTGGGCACGGGGCTGCCAGTTTAAAAGTTGTTTTGTAGGACAATAACTGCATCACCTGCCGAATGGACCCCAGGACAGATATTGGATTAAAAGCAGCTATCCGAAGGTACAAGCGGTTTGGGGGGGTCAGATTGTGGGTACAGAGTCGCTTTAACTACTATATGTGCTGGAGCAAGGAACCTAAAATGTTTCTCTTACAGATTCTGGAGAGAGGTTTTGTGGCCAGGAGAAGTCTTCAAGACAACCCAGCCTGGTTGGAAAGGAAAAATGAGCAACTGATCAGAGAAGACGCCCCACGTGAGTCGCTGGATGTAACTGCACTAATCTGATGCTGTGTAAACCAATACATCTAAATTTCTAACTATTGCATCAAATCTGTAACCGATATCCATGTGAATGTACACCGACTGTTTCAGTAGAGTTAATTTGCTATCATACATTAGACTAAGGTACCGATGTTCCTGTGTTAGGTTTTTGGTTTGCCCAACTTTGCTTGAACATTGCTCAGCTCACTTGCCATTCCGGTCAGCAGTGGCTGAAGCTTAGACGGAACATTGGTGAGCAGTCAGCACTAGTGTAATCACATTCTAGTGTATATATGTGTGTCAGTGGTGTATCTGTATATATGTTAATGGTGCGTCTGTGTGTGTGTATATACAGCATGTATAAAAAGCCTGACATTTAGGCAGAAAACTCTCAAATGTTTGCACAAAACACTACAAAGGTGAAATTGTTGAGCGCCTATACATATGCATAGTTTTATATGCTCCTGGGTGGGGAAGGTATGTGGTGGCATTTTTACCTTTGGGGGGGCAGCAACACTTTTTGCACAGGGGCCCTGAACAATCTGTGTCTGCCCCTGCTGATACAATATTCTTTATTAATACCGAACATATTGCCTACTTTATTTCTGGGTTGTGGAATGAATCGTCTGCATTTTAATTTGCTTTGATATACGAGTGATTTGGATTATAAACATAATCCTGAAATGAATTATACTGGTAATCCAAGGTCTCACTGTACAGTGTTACAATACAAAGTATAACAGTACATTTGTGTCATTCATAATCCAACCTAATCTGCTACTCCGCTGCCTTTTCCTTCCTTCTCTTCTTGCAGTTACAGAGTTGTCCTCCTACTCTCCCTATCTGCATGAAGATACACACTGTGGGAGGAAATAAGTGCAGCCTCTCCCAAACCAAGGAAATCTCTATATATAGCAATGTAATCTGGGGGATGGAATAAGGCAGGGATTGGCTATGGAGAGCACATGACTGCTAATATTTGCTGGGTCAGGTAAACTGAGATAATAGGAGATCCAGCTGCACAGGCTTCTGGTATGTTTCGCCAGTCTGCTCACTATTCTTCTTACTACTATGGGGATAACCTGGTGACATTTACGCATTCACATAAACCTGGTGAGGATACAGGACACAAGTCCTATGCACTTTGTATCATTTTGCAGTGATTGCAGAGTGATCAGGAAATATTCTATATATGTGCAGATGTAGCAGGGCTGAATGCAATGGATTAATTATGTAGGAGTGTATTATGCATTGTTAAAGTAATGCAGCGGGTTTACGTGGAGCGATTATCGTTCAAATTTTCGCATAAACGATCGCATTTGAGCGATAATTGTACCGTGTAAACACAGCAAACGATCAAACGACGAGCAAGAAATCCTTCATTTTGATCTTTCAACATGTTCTTAAATCGTTGTTTGCTTAAAATTCGCAGATCGCTTCGTGTAAACAGTCTTTCACCGATTTACCCTATGTAAAAGATGGGCTTAAGCGATCTTAAAAACAATCACAATAACAAATTTTTTTTACGAATTTTCAAACGATTTTTCTAACGATTTATTTGTCTAAACGCTGATCATTATAAAAACCAAATTGTTGCTTCAAAATCGTTAAACGATCGCAGCATTAGGTGCCGTTCTTTGTCAAACTATGTAACACGCTATGCTGTGCCACAGTTCAGCTCTGCTACATCGTGCTGCATGCATTTGCAGAAACTGGTTTAAAAGAAAGACATTGTTCAGTATTGTATAATACTCTACTAAGAGTTACTAGCTGCTTATATGCTGTATGAAGCTTTGTGATGTGTAATGTGCACAATACTTTGAGATTGCTATCAGATTAACATCAATGGCTGACAAATGGAGGGATAGGAGAATTCTCATAATATTCCACATTTGTCTTTAGGCTGGGCTTATATGCAGTGGCTGAGATGTACTAAAACTATTGTGCAAACTTAGGCCTCATTCACACATCTGTAATGCAGGTCTGCACTGAAACCGGTCTCTTTTTTTTTTTTGCAGCATGGATAATGGCCCCATAAACACATACAGATGTGTGAATGGGGCCCTTGAGATGCATTGGTCCTATGTTCTGTCCACAATTGTGGACAGAACTACGGACGCGTGAATGAGGCCTTTAGCATCTTCATAGCCTCTTCACTCCATAGCTTTCCTTATTCCATGCCTGGAATATTTAGGGAAAAACATGCACAGAATCAAAATCTATACCCTAGACCTGCTGAAGATGGAAGTCCAGCCAGGGAACATGTCTTCATAGAAGAAAGTTAGGGAAAAAAAAGAAATTTGCTGCAGGCCCCCCCAAATAACGGCACAATAAGACAAATCCTGGGATGGGGCATGGGTTGAGGAAGGCTGTGGAGTGGTACTGGGGTGGGTACAGATTCACTTTAAATGGTAAGTAAGCAGAAGGGTTATAAGGGAGAGAATTGTCATACATAGAGGAAGGAGTCCCCTTTTGCACCTTATCATCACCTTAGCGGCTGTGATTGTATATATAGTCATTACAGGTGTGGGCAGAATTCGGACTGCTGATTTGGCCTTATTCATTTGTCCTGCAAAGTTGTCCATTATTCTTGATCAACTTATTGCCTATTGATTTCTATTTTGCTATTTACACATTCCACTTTTTCACAGATCCGTAATCCATACGGTAATAAAAATAGGACATGTCCTGGTATGGATTACCAAAGTCTATGGGATTTGTATTTTTCATTGACGTCCCTTAGTTGTCTTATAGGGAGTGCTGAAAAACCTTTGAAACTGAACTAGAGAATATGCAGTCACCGCATATGGTAAGAGGAGCTAAAAAACGGCTGTATACTCGCCGTATGCGGCGACCGTATGAAGAGCAGAGCAAGCTGCAGGGGTATGGAAAAAAGAGATAAGGTGTGGTGGCACTGTACCCAGAAAAACACACCAATTTTTACAAATTTTTATTTTGTGTGTGTTGGTAGAAAGGTAGTCTTATATGTCGAGTATATCAGAAACTCTCTATTTAACTGGTAAAGTTGGGGGGTGGTCTTATACGCCCGGTCGTCTTATATGCCGGAAAATACGGTACCTTCATCCTCAATGCCACATGCCCATTAGGGAGCTATCAGCAGGGTAGATTCGTCTAACCTGCTGATAATTCTCCTTTAAGTAACATTTTAGACCAGCAATGAACTTCTTTATAGAAATTCAACCATTTTTTTTACATTGTGCATGAATAGGCCAGACATTGCACTAGTGCCCTCTACTGGTAACCATTTTTTATTGCTTAGCAGTATACAGTGGTGCCTCAACGTACGATATTTATTAGTTCCATGACGACCATTGTTTGTTGAAACCATTGTATGTTATGACCAAAATTCTATGAAAAAACTGGTAACTGGTTCTGAATCCCCCAAATTGTCCCCCCAAAATGAGAAAAAAACTAAGTTTTAAAGAAAAATAAGCAGATAACTAATATGGGTAAAGCAAATCCTTCCATACAACAGTCAGAAAGAGCTACTAGAGATTGTAAATTACTTTCTAAGTAGAAGATAGTAGCATTTTCAGAGTCCTGTACAGATCACACAGGGGCCCAGAAAAATAAAATGAAGCCGATCCCTCACCTGGTGCCCAAAGGAGCAGCTCAAGCTGGTACAGGTAGAGTAGCAGAGGACATGTAGTATCACACTGTACGCTACTAGACAGCCTGGGGTTTTACCAGTAATAGGCCAGTTTCATTGGTTGTTCATCTAGTTATTTACATGTGCCGCAGATCCTCAGACACGGGCAGGGAAGTAGTCATCTGGGCGGCTCCCCGTCCGTGTCTAGTCACAGTGCTCTGCCTGTCAGCGCACTCAGCGGGAATGGTTGACAGGCAGAGAGGTCCGTTACTGGCCTCTCTGCCTGTCAATCATCCCGCAGAGCGCGCTGCTGGGCATAGCTCTCTTGACACTGTGCCTGTCACACTCCGGCAGGGCAGCAATTTCAAAACCTTGATCTTTAATTATCCATCCTGGCGCCCAGTAACTGGGCAAGGGGGCAGTGCCGCAGCGGCATGTAATCATGCTGCCTCCATGCTCTTCCCAGCCACTCACGCTTGATTGGCAGCCTGTGTGCTGGGAACTTAATGCAGAGCGCAGCACTCTGGATGCCACACAGGAAGAGGGCAGAGGCAGTGTGGCTACACGCTTTTGAAATTACCGCTCTACCAGAGACGGCTGGGTACAGCGCCAGAGAGCTGTGCCTGGCGGCTGTAAGGTACTGGGGCCAACCCACTTTCCTTCAAGAAAATGATTGCTGTCACACAGACACATCAAAGGTCTGATTGGGTAAAGCATGTCACTGTGCACTGCACTGAGCTGCTATCATAGGTCAGAGTCTTGGGTGAGCTGGGGGAAAAAGGGTTTGTTGAGGAGCTTAAAGTAATTTCTTAAAGGGAATCTGTCAGGACCCATCCTGAGGTTTTAACAGTGTGCATTAAGTGGTGGCTCAATAGTTAGCAGGTTACCTTTGCCTTAGGTACCAGTGGAGGTGATGCTGCACAATTTCATTTCTAGTACTAGAATCAAGAGTCAAAGAGGAGTCGTGGTGAAGCGCTTGTGTTGCACTCCAGCATGCCTCACCACTTCGTCCTCTTCCCCATGAATATTCAGTGGCGGCCGGCTTCCACTCTCCCTGGCATTATCTTCCATCTTTGTACCATTACTGTCGAGGGCCACGCGCACTGTCCAGACAGTTCATGCATGTGCTGGTAAGATCACGGTCTGCACGCTTCCTGTCTTTGCCATCCGCGCAGGCACCATACACCAGAGGAGCAGCAGACACGCGCTGAGGAAGAGGGAGCAGAGTGCGGCACAAGTGCTTCACCACAACTCCTCTTTGACTCTTTGATTACAGTACAAGAAGTGAAATTGTGCAGCAACCCCTCCTCTGACACTTGAGGCAAAGGTAACCTGCTAACTAGTGAGCTGCCATTAAAGTTCTCTTTAGGGTGCGTTCACACCTACAGGATCTGCAGCTGATTTTCTGCAGCAGATTTCAGTTAAATAACTGAACACAGCAGAAAATCAGCTGCAGATCCTGTAGGTGTGAACGCACCATTAGGCTGGGTTCACACTACGTATATTTGAGGCTGTATGTTTGAGGCTGTATAGCAACCAAAACAAGGAGTGGATTGAAAACACAGAAAGGCTGTGTTCACATAATGTTGTAATTGAGTGGATGGCCGTCATTTAATGGCAAATATTTGCTGTTATTTTAAAACAACGGCTGTTATATTGAAATAATGGAAGTTATTTACCGTTATATGGCGGCCATCCACTCAATTTCAACATTGTGTGAACAGATCCTTTCTGGGTTTTCAATCCACTCCTGGTTTTGGTTGCTATGAGGACCTGACATGAGGACCAAATACAGCCTGAAATATACATAGTGTGAACCCAGCCTTAAGGTGGAACTAGCAGCATGCAGTGTAGTTACTATGGGAGGTGAACGACCACCAGCAGCAATCAGCAGTGTGAGATTCACTGTTGTAGGCTCCTTCTGGTGCACCCCAGCCCTCATCTCACAGGCACTATTGCAGCTAAAGGGTATCCTGGCTACTTGCCCTCACTCTCACCGGCCCTGAAAGAAAATGCTTTTAATGATAAGTGTTCTTGCTTTCCACTGATATAAATGGTGTCCCGTCTGACTAATATATATATATATATATATATATAGATAGATAGATACATAGATAGATAGATAGATATTAGATACAACATGGATGATGAATGCAATGTGCCCACTTATGTCGATTGGTTGTCCTTTCTTCCATTTATAATATCCACCATGTGTTGCAGTGCACAGAGCAGACATTTACTGCAGAGCACATGATGGGTGAATCCGGACTGAAAAGAAGAATAGAGGTGAATGAAGTGAACAGCTCTGTGGGTGATCTGAAAAAGACATGGCAATCCTGGGCAAAGGAGCATGTAGATTATCAGAAACAGAACCCGTTCAGCAATGCTATAGAGCCTGGCACTGCCCGCCCTGACGCTCAGGACCCACAGTATGGCAGGCCTAAAGTTGGTACCCTCACAGAGAAGAGAGGTAAAGACGCTCACAGGCACCTCGGAAAAGAAGTGCAGGAACTGTGTCTGGTCATAAGAAGCATAGGGGTGACTGCTGAAGATGGACTGACTACAGTCACCTTTGGGAAGCTATTTGATACCTATGTGACTATTTCTAATAAACTGGTAGGAGTTTTGTTAAGAGCCAGAAAACATGGACTGCTGCACTTTGAAGGGGAGATGCTATGGCAAGGAAGAGACGACCATGTTGTTATTACATTGCTAGAATATAATGAGTAATTGTATTGTAAGTATTGAAAATCAATACGAACGATTAAAACAACGGTTAAACATTTGCCCAATACACAATGAATAAGTTAGATCAACTGGTGTCAAAATGTTATATAGATTTGTAGTTGTAGAAAGCAGCTTTGTAAGGCCATATACCTGTTTGTTACATTTCTAAAATATATTTGGCACCATCTTACCCACCTTTTTTCATAGAATAATAATATGCATTGAAGTAGGAATTTTGTGCCTGTAGACTAAGTGGTTGAATTGTAATGTGCTTTTATTTAAAAATCTCAAGTTTTTCACTACTTATCAGCTGCTGTATGTCCTGCAGGAAGTGGTGTATTCTTTCCAGAGCTCTGATCATGGACAGAGGTGGCAGCAGAGAGCACTATGTCAAACTGGAAAAAATTACTGTAGGTTTTTTTTTTGTATCATAATATCTCTGTTAATGGTCTGTTGAAACCTGATTGGAGCACTAAGCACTACTTTTTATTTAGGAATCACAGTATTCTTTTCAGGCTGACACAGTGTTCTCTGCTGCCACCTCTGTCCGAGACAGGAACTGTCCTGAGCAGCAGCAAATCCCCATAGAAAACCTCTCCTGCTCTGGACAGTTCCTGACATGGACAGAGGTGGCAGCAGAGAGCACTGCGTCAGACTGAAAAGAAAATACAGATTTCTGTAGGACATGCAGCAGCTGATAAGTACTGAAAGACTTGAGATTTTTAAATAGAAGTAAATTACAAATCTATATAACTTTCTGACACCCAGTTGATTTGTAAACATTTTTTTCTACAGATTACCCCTTGGTCTGTTGAAGCCTGATAATATGGCAAGGCACCACTTTTTATTGGGGAACCACAATTTTCCTGTAGCAAATTAGTACACTTAGTTAACAAAAGAGATAAAATCTAAACAGTACAACAAATCTGGGCCTGTGTTTTTCTCAGCTCAGACAGTTCTGATGGGCTAGGAGTGGACCAAAGGAGTACCTAAAGTATATTATTTCAGTATATTGGTGTTCAGCATTTTACAAAATAAATAAGGTATTAAAAAAAACAAAGCAAAATGTTCATTGTATATGTTGAAAATTTATTAGATCTAGCACCAACCCTGGTGAGAAAGTCATGCCTAGCAAGGTAGCTCCCTACCATGTAGAAAACCGCTGGAGTCACTATTGTGACACCTGTACCGCCGATGTATAGCTAACGGAACACATTGGTTTTCTATGGTGGTCAGTTCTGCTAATTCAATAGAAGGGTCGGTCTGTTTGTAATCCACCATCCATGCTAATGTTAACCCCTTCTTCATTTTCCAAATTGCATTAATAAAGGCTCATATTATAGGGGAAGATTACAGCCTGACACTAGCGCTGATCAAGTCAATTGGTGTTTATTAAAAGGGATCTTTAAAATACCTATAAAAGGGCCGCACTATCAATCACCTTATCTCTTAATAAACTTAATAACCTAAACATAAGGCATTTGTCGCTATCTGTCAGTACTATTTGTGATATGTATTGCCTTTGCTATGCACTAAAACATTCCAGATGCATTAAACAAATCATTAGATTTTCTGAATGCAAATGGAATAAACTGTCTTGTATGAACTAAGAGCTGCGGCCATCAATGTCCCATATGCTAGTAACACTGCAAGTAGAATACAGGAACACATGCATTAAAGGGGTTGTCCGGCGATAAAAAATTATTCACAGAATAACACACATTACAAAGTTATACAACTTTGTAATGTATGTTATGTCTGTGAATGGCCCCCTTCCCCGTGTTTCCCCCCACCCACGCTAGACCCGGAAGTGTGGTGCATTATACTCACCGCATCTCGTGTCGTCCACGGTCTCCGATCCTCAGCAGTGACGTCTTCTTCGGGAGACCGGCGGATCTTCCCGAGTGCCGGCCGCCCTCTGCAGCGTCATCCGAAGCTCAGCCGCGATTGGCTGAGCAGAACTGTGCTCAGCCAATCGTGGCTGAGCAGCTGATGACGTGGCCGCGTCATCAGCCGCTCTGGCGCGATTGGCTGAGCACAGTTATGCTCAGCCAATCGCGGCTGAGCTTCGGATGACGCTGCAGAGGGCGGCCAGCACTCGGGAAGATCCGCTGGCCGCCCGAAGAAGACGTCACTGCTGAGGATCGGAGACCGTGGTCGGCACGTGACAGGTATGTATAGCGCACCACACTTCCGGGTATACGGGTGGGGGGTGGTGGGACACGGGGAAGGGGGCCACTCACAGACATAACATACATTACAAAGTTGTATAACTTTGTAATGTGTGTTATTCTGTGAATAATTTTTTATCGCCGGACAACCCCTTTAAAATCAGTCGTCCATCCCTGCAATCCTTACACCAGGCACCTCTCTATTAGATTCATACTCCCTAATAGGGGTTGGAGATAGGCGACACCTTAGGGCCCTATTCCACCGGACGATTATCGTTTGCATAATTGTTAACAATTAACCATCTCAAACGACTGCTATTGCGAAAGACCTGAAAACGTTCACTCATTTCCATGGAACGATAATCGTTACTTATGATCGTAATTGCGATAGTTTTTTCTTTGCTATTTATTCGCTATTGCGTTCGTATCTATTGCGAACGACCGAACGATGTCTTATTCAATGCGAATGATTTGCGAACGAGCAACGATAAAAATAGGTCCAGGTCTTATAAAGCGATCAACGATTTCTCGTTCGGTCGTTAATCGTTAACTGCATTTCAACCAAACGATTATCGTTTAGATTCGAACGATTTAACGATAATCTGAACGATAATCGTCCGGTGGAATAGGGCCCTTAGTTTAAACCTATATATCCTGAATAAACTATTACTCTAACTGCCCGAACCGCACATGCTCACACCTTGAAGTATATTATAGGCAGTTTACAGTTACTTCCGACATGTACTATAAGAGGTTAATATTACTTCCTAATACTTCACAACCTGAAATCCAATCAAACAATAAATAAGCAGCATTCATCAATAATATATCATACAAGCCATCTCTTTCTATGGACTGGGAATGTCAGGCCCAGCCAACTGGAATGAAACTGGAGAACAACAAGGTGCTGGAAATTCAACTAGTGGGCACGTTTGCTTGAAGGCGTTCAATAAGCTGATCAGCCTGCAAAGAAATAAGAAAAAAAATAATGACAATATATAATTATAGAGAATTTGTCACTTCTCGTCCGGTACATAAACTGTCATTATACTCTTTATTGCTATTATATTGGTGATTTTTAACAGTTTTTTTTTTTTATTATTTGACTACCCTTTTCCCCTTTTGAGTGTACAGTGGCTCTGTCACTTCCTGCTACTGCCCGCACTTAGCAGTACAAGAAGGACGTCCATTATGTGTAAAAATAAATTATGTTTTACATTTCAACCAACCATCAACTCAATAAAAACTACTTAAAACTTGTCCCCAAGAGAGGATTATAACATTCCTTTACCCAACACAAAGGAGTGTTTGTGCTATAAGGTACCCATAGTTCTGTGCATAGGGTGTGGAAAAGATGTTGGTTGTTCCCAGTCAGCTGTGTGTGTAAAATTTGGTGCATGTATAAACAAGATGGTAAGATTATAATGAAAACATAAAGGTAAACCAAGGAAGATGTCAAAGAAATAGATCTAGAAAATTTTAAAATGCGCAACAAAACAAATAAGAAAGAATTGGGTTTGAAACAGAAGTCAATGTTTATGAAACAACTGTGAGGCTAGGTTCCCACCAGAGTTTTATCCTTCACCTCAATTGCATTTCTCTTTTCTGTTTTGATAACAGATAAACGGAACCTTGCAGATCTGTCATACTGCCCATTGCTCTGTTTTCATTAAATCCGTCAGTGTTGCTGTCTTTTATCTGGACGTACATAAAAATTGTTCATGCACAAATTTTTTTTCCGTCCAAAAATAAACAGCAGACGAATGGAAATTGCACATCCGTTTTATTACATTATTGTCACTGATGCTGAAACTAAACAGGAGGTATTTCCATTTACCTCTGTTTGCAAGCTATCTATCAAAATAATTTTTTTTTCACTGAATATATACTGATATGCAAACGGCTGAGACTAAATTAATTTTACTGTACAAACACCTTGCAAAGTGTTTGTACAGAGGAACTATCAGCAGGTTAGACGAATCTCCCTATAGTGCATGGGGCACTGAGGATGAAGGAATGTGTCTTATCCTCAGCGCCGTTCCCGTGAAGTTTGTAGAGTAATCCGGCATCCAGTAAGACCGTCTAGAGCAGTGCTTCTCAAACGTTTTCTATTGAAGCCTCACCCAACAGACCAAGAGGCTGCCTGGGCCTCACCAGACTGACCAAGAGGCTGCCTGGGCCTCACCATCTGCGGTGAGGTCTATTTATAAGCTGAAAATAATGCTAGGGCTACCTTTCACCTGTCTCCCAAGCTCTAGATACTGATAAATTAAGTACAAAATAAATTAATAATGTTGTTAAAATAGAGATTTCTGCAAAAAGCAAATGGACTGTGCAAATCATAGTTACTTTGTTAAACCTAGCTCCCCAGATGGGCCTCACCAACAACTAGGGGGCGCCTCACAGTTTGAGAAGTACTGGTCTAGAGCACTGGGGGCCACCAAACTATCCTGTCCCCCAGCCAGTCAACTCCACTGATAATAATTTGAAAGGGTGGCCATCCCCGCCCCCAGTGCGCCAAACAAGCCTTATTTGACACAGGATTACAAACTGCAAAAGTACGGTGCCAAGGATGAAGGTAAGAGACATACATTCATCATCAGCGCCCTGTGACCAATAGGGAGCTATTAGCAGGTTAACCTGCTGATAGTTCCCCTTTAAATCCTATATATATTCTATAGTAAGTACAATATACAGGTTGGGCATTTACCGTAATAAACCAGTAAGAATTCAGTCTGTAAATCATTCGAGAGAGAAATCCCAGCTGGCTGGCTGGAGCCAGAACATGAAGATGTAGATGGGATATTGAGCAAAAGGGAGGCCAGTGGAAACCCAACCTGACAATAGAAAGGGAAAAAAATCAATATGCATTTAACAACAGCAAACACTGTAACAGTGCACTTAGAAAGCAATGCAGGGAATAGGAATAGCACAGGGGGATGTTCAGAACTAGTGCACTTAGCCCTTATGGAGAAATGAAGTGCAGAAGGAGGTATGTTTATATCTATGTGCTGCCTATGTCATTCTATATATTGAACAGGATATATTCATGGCTTTACAGTTAAATTATATGGACACAGCCCATATATACAGACTGTGTGCAATGCAACTTTTTGCTTAGTATTTTGCAACCAAAACCAGGAGTGGATTGAAAACACAGAAAGGCCATGTTCTTACACTGGTAAAACTGAGTGGATGGCCGCCATTTATTGGCAAATAATGGCTATTATTTAAAAAAAACGGCATAACAGCAATTATTTACCATTAAATGGCGGCCATCCACTCAATTCAGGGCTCGGCCACACTAGCGTTTTTCTTTTTTTCTAACTGATCCGTCCATATTAATTTAACGGATGAGCAGAAACTGATGAGCAGACTGATGCAAATTGATTGCAAAATGTTCATCTTTTTTTAATGGTCCGTTTGTATTTTGGCTTAAAAAAACTGACTTTTGTACATCAGTTTGCATCAGTCAGCGTCCGTTTTTCTATCATTTCATTTTTCTTCTTTGGTTTCTTGCTGCTTCTGCGCATGCTCAGTGCAAAAACGGATGAAAACAAACGGATGTGAACGGAAATACCTTCCGTTTAGATCCGTCCTCATTGACTACAATGTAAAACAAAAACGGAAGTGCACTTCCCGTTAGTGATCCGTTTTTTTTAAACAGAAAGAAAAATACTGCAAACACTATTTTTTTTTCCGTTCAAAAAAACGGATCTTGAACGGATTGCATGCAAACGGAGCACAATTAGGGCAAACTGAGCACACCAATATATCATGGGAATTTACGGGGATTTTAAGGGATCTGCAAGTTTCCGTTTTGCTTACTCCAAAACGGAAAAGGTAGAAGGAATGGTGCCAGATGGTCAAACGCTGATGTGAACGTAGCCTGAGAATGATCCCCTCTGTCTGTACATATGGGCTGTGCACGGAAGGTGTGAATGAGGCCTAACACCCTGACTACAAGAGATGGCGTGAACTGCTGAAACCACATTGGCACTATGCAAAGAAGAAATGTCACACTTCTGATTCAGTAGATCCAAACAAGCAGAAAGGATGATGCTGGATGCCGCCATCTCTTTCTTCACTTACTTTAATGATAAAAATAACAGAATCCTAGGTCTCTTGCATCAGAAAAAGGTTTCCTGACACAATAGAGGAGACCTTTTACCATCTGCCATAAAGGAAACCTAGGTGGACTCAATGGCATCAGCAAATGAAAGGTTTCTTTGTCTTTTTCTTTAAAATAAAATGTGATAATATTGCAAACTAGATGCAATCAATGGGGAGATTTATCAAACATGGTGTAAAGTGAAACTGACTCAGTTGCTTCTAGCAACCAATCAGATTCCACCTTTCATTTTCCAAAGAGTCTGTGAGGAATGAAAGGTGGAATCTGATTGGTTGCTAGGGGCAACTGAGCCAGTTTCACTTTACACCATGTTTGATAAATCTCCCCCATTGAGTGTATATAAAGCTGCACAGCTGTGCTACAGAGAACATGGTGCGCCTTACCCAGTGCTTACCATGTTCTCTGTCACTAAGTGCCCCAAGCCTGCTCTCTGCAGCTGCCACACCTACTGTTAATGACTGACATCATGCATTACTCATATGTAGGTCCCTCAAAGGGATACTCAGACTAAAAAGTTTTTATTTCAAATCAACTGGTGTCAGAAAGTTAAATAGATTTGTAATTTACGTCTAGTTAAAAATCTGTAGTCTTCCAGTACTTATCAACTGCTGTATGTCCTGCAAGAGGTGGTGTATTCTTTCCAGTCTGACACAGTGCTCTCTGCTGCCTCCTCTGTCCGTGACATGAACTGTCCAGAGCAGTAACAAATCCCCATAGAAAACCAATCCTGTCACAGACAGAGGTGGCAGCAGAGAGCACTGTGTCAGACTGGAAAGAATACACCACCTGCTACAGGACATACAGCAGCTGATAAATATTGGAAGACTGAAGATTTTAAAATAGAAGTTAGTTATAAACCTATATACCATTGTTTTACCAGCTGATCTAAAAGAAAAAAATATATCGCTGGATTCCCCCTTTTAAATGATTAAATGCCGCGATTGTGGCATTTAAACAGTTTTTGAATATGCAATTTTGTGTTCACAGTAGCCTGAGGCCTTAGCTAGGCCTCTGCACATGCCGTGACCGCTCTACTTATAAGGTGTGTCTATGCCAGGCTCTGTCAGTAGAGAGCTGATCAAATATATCAATACATTGCCTCCTCCCCCCCCCCAAAAAAAAAAAAAAAACAAACACACACAAAGTATCCTTTTGTTATTGAGAGTCCTAATAGTAAACTAGGTAGAAAAGAGCCTAGTACTGTCAGAGTGAAGCAGAGGTTTCCATGCACTTTATTACAGCATGAACAGAGGGTCCCCGGTCTAGACAGTGTGTTTAGTAGATGACCGGAGCAGCTTTTGTGCCGGAGATCCATCTCTATCTATGCAGAACACAGACAGCACCTTCATTTAAATCATGTGCAGTAGTAAGAGCTGGAAGGGCTCGGAAGATACAGTTACATTAACCCATCTACACAGTGTGAACGTGGACCAAAAGACCACAATGAGCAAGCAGAAGTTATAGGAAGTAAATCTTATGTTACCTTATATCCTCCAGATCAGTCACATTGTTCTTCTGCAATACGGTCTTTCCTACTTCCACCATATTCTGAACTACAAGAAAAAGATCAGCAGCAAGATGTCACAACACAACAGGAAACACAACAGAACCTATGTATGCATCTTTGTGCAGAGGTAAACTAGTTTGGACCAGTTCCAGTCAGCATTCTTTGAGAGAAAAAGTGTATGAGAGAGAGAGAGTGCCTACTGTGGGTTCTTTCTCCAGGGCCTGGTCCGCAGGCCAGGTCCCCTGTATGGGATCTCATTCCAAAAGATTTTCTTTTATATTTCTTCAGGTAACCCCATTCTAGCTATTTCTGGCTAGAGCCCAAGGGTGCCTTCATACATGACTGATCCGCAGTGGATCCTGCTGCCAGTATGTCTGCTCATAGACTTTACAGGGCAGGGACCCACAGCGGATCTCGCTGCAAATTCGCAGAAAGAAATCCACTGCGGATCCGTCATGTGTGAAGGCACCCTAAAGAGAGAGTGAAGCTCAGGTGAAAACTCCACTGCAACTTGCTAGCTAGGTTTCCTTAGAGGTTACCCCGACAGCTAGCTCTACCGACATGGTGGGCCTATATTCCTGATTCTGTGTCACTTTGTGCCGAAAGACAGCATTAGGCAGAGGTTCATACACATGGGCATAGGTACTCTTTCTGTAAAGACCACTTAGCTGAGTACATTAGGGTCAGTGCTCCTAACAGTACCCCCGTGCTCCTACTGGACCATGGAGCAAACAACTAACTGCATCGCAGATAAAGTTAAGAGACATACCTTCCTCCTTTTTTTCTCCAGCATAATAGGGGGCTATCAACATGTTGGATTCGTCTAACCTGCTGATAGTTCCCCTTTAAGTTTACCTGAGACTCTGGTTACTTTACACCTGCATGAACAAGTGTTTGTTGGTACATCCAGGGGTGGGCACATACCACTCCTACCCACTGTGACAAGTGCCCCAGCGGTACATACATTTTGCCCAGCTAAACACCCCCTGGGTTTCCACAACGCCAGGCTAGAATTGTCCTCTAACTAGTAATAGAAGATAGTGACATATTATTTACACGTCTACATTCATCTCACCTAATGGCACATCATCACTTGTTAAGGTTTTACAGTTCCCTACGTGTTTCTTGGGTACCACCAGGTAGTGATAGGGTGCTCCAGGTCTTATGTCTTTAAAGCAGGCCAGCTCCTCCTGTGAACAGAAACAAGTTTAGTGTTTAGTCCCTGTGGTTGACAATTCTTCTAGGTCGGATAACAACTAGGCTATAGGCTGTATCCATGTTTACCAGGCAGCCCTAAGGCTGCATCAATCTTCTCGAGGCAACTGGTTTCCTACGCCAAGTGATCAGGTTTGTGAGCGAACCTGAATTTACTGTAAATTCACTGGTCTCTAATCCTAACCAAGTTTTCAATGAGGTTGTAAGAGATTTAAAAAAAAAAAAAGAAAAAAAAAAGGGTTTGATTTTCCACTCTAAAAAGAGCGCCACTACTGTCAGTGTCTGGTGTTGCAGGTCTGCACAGCTGAAGTGAATATGGTAATATTAGACAGCCTGTGGGCACATGGTGCTGTTTCTGGAAGTTAAAGGGGTACTCCAGCAAAATTGGAATTTACTTATTTTAAAAAATCAAGTCTTCCAGTAATTATCAGCTGCTGTACGTCCTGCAGGATGTGTTGTATTCTGTCCAGTTTGACACAGTGCTCTCTGCTGCCACCTCTGTGCATGTCAGGAACTGTCCAGAGCTGGAAAGGTTTTCTATGGGGATTTGCTACTGCTCTGGGCAGTTCCTGCCATGGACAGCGATGGCAGCAGAGATCACTGTGTCACGCTGGAAAGAATACACCACTTCCTGCAGGACACACAGTAGCTGATAAGTACTGGAAGACTTGAGATTTTTAAATAAGTAAATTCCAAATCTGTATAACTTTCCGGCATCAGTTGATTTGAATGCATTTTTTGGAGTTGTCCTTTAATGTCATTGAACCGAATTAATAAATAACAATGTTTCTTTAGCAAGTCTGTAGTGATCACTGTACCTTGACCTTTGGTCCCACGTGTTCTCTATACTTCCAGGAGAACTAATCCCGGCAGTATATAAGATGGGGTTACAGAGCACCGTGCATCTGACCTTACCCTGTGTGCCTCCAACCCTCCACAGTTCACCCCTATGGCGACCATGATCACTGTGTAGCCCCGGCTTTATGATGCAAAGGCCTGGCAATGTTAGTGGATGGATGATAGGGTTATGGGGGCATTCACAGATATAGTGGTTTGTTAGGCTGTGGGAGGCCACACCTCCTATCACTAAGCCCCACCCACTTTATAAAAACATGCTTGGTGCAAAAATAAAGGGAAAAAAAAGTCACAAATGGAATAAAACTGGTGGATCTTGTAGATGAATCTTTTTGGAGGAGTATTTTGAGGCATGCCTATATTCTATACCTTTGAATTTAAAGGGGTACTTGGGCGCACTTCTTTTTCTTTCAAATCAACTGGTGTCAGAAAGTTATATAGATTAATTAAATAAATGTGTGTTCCCTACTAGTTCACACTATGCGGCGCTGCACTGCAGGTACCTGGCCACTATGCTGCTGTATAGATCTGGAGGGTTCCGAGTTCTCTATAATAGTGTATAGCAATTGAAACAAATAATGGTGATCTATAGCGCTGTAGCTGGTACAGGGATATTTGGTCACACAGCAATGATAATCAAGCAATGTTATGTGTCATATGAAAGGAAGAAACTGTGATGTAAAAATAAACTACAAATGGAAAATCACAATCAGGTGGATAGTTAGTGTGTAGCTATGTTGTGATCTCAATAACGGTATACTGGTGCTACACGTAATAGTGCCCGAGTGTTCTAGTAGATTAAGTGTTGTGGCAACGTCCTACCTGTGTTTCACAATAAATTCCTTCTATGATGATCGTGCTGGAAAATTCATCTTGCGAGTTATAAAGAGGAAGAATCCTTGCTGTCGGGGTTGGGAGCGAGCCCCGGCCGGCGGCTCTGCTGCTACCAAACACCCGGCACGGTGAAGTAAGTTCAAAGGAGTCCACGTTTAGGTGACGTCACTCTAGTGGATACGGAGGCCGATGTGTGGCAAAAAGACATCTAACGCGTTTCAGCGAACTTGCAGTCGCCCTCGTCAGATCTCTGACGAGGGTGACCGCAAGTTCGCTGAAACGGTTTAGATGTCTTTTTGCCACACATCGGCCTCCGTATCCACTAGAGTGACGTCACCTAAACGTGGACTCCTTTGAACTTACTTCACCGTGCCGGGTGTTTGGTAGCAGCAGAGCCGCCGGCCGGGGCTCGCTCCCAACCCCGACAGCAAGGATTCTTCCTCTTTATAACTCGCAAGATGAATTTTCCAGCACGATCATCATAGAAGGAATTTATTGTGAAACACAGGTAGGACGTTGCCACAACACTTAATCTACTAGAACACTCGGGCACTATTACGTGTAGCACCAGTATACCGTTATTGAGATCACAACATAGCTACACACTAACTATCCACCTGATTGTGATTTTCCATTTGTAGTTTATTTTTACATCACAGTTTCTTCCTTTCATATGACACATAACATTGCTTGATTATCATTGCTGTGTGACCAAATATCCCTGTACCAGCTACAGCGCTATAGATCACCATTATTTGTTTCAAGTTATATAGATTTGTCATTTACTTCTATAAAAAAATGTCAACCTTTTAGTACTTATCAGCAGCTGTATGCCCTGCAGGAAGTGGTGTATTCTTTCCAGTCTGACACAGTGCTCTCTGCTGCCACCTCTGTCCATGTCACGAACTGTCCAGAGCACAATGCACATTCAGAAAGGAACAATTAACTCATTTTTCTTATAAAACCCCATATTTCTAAGTATCTATAAAGTTGGGGTCACGTGTTGCATGACACTGTGCGACATTTGGGGGACTATGTTATTACTGGACAGCCCCAGCTAACAGCACTCTCTCCACACCAGCTCATGGGACTCCCAAAAGGCGCAGTGAGATGCCAGCTCCTCTCCCCGTGACGTCACGCCCGGCTCACTTACGTCAGAGTGCAGCAGCTCGGCCTCGCCCTCGTGGTTGTTGGAGATCCTGCAGAAGATGCACTTGCTGTCATAGGTGCCGGCACCGGGCTGCTGCTCACCGTCCGCAGACATCTCCGCGCTCCGCACTGACAGCCGCAGCCACGCCCTCCCGCGGCTCCGCCCCTCCCCCTGCACTTCCTGCGCCCTCGTGACGTCACCTGGAAAGATGGCGCTGTCCTGTAGAAGCGGCGCTGCCCTGAAGAACTACCTGCTGCTCCTGGCCCAGGAGAACTGCGAGTTCCGGCTGCCGGTGAGGGGTGGGCAGGGGAGGATAGCGCCCGAGGAGCCGGCGTGTAGTGTGCGCCAGTCACGTGATACCAGCTGACACAGCTCCCTCATGGAGGCTGCATGCTGTTTCCTTCCCCTCAGTGACTGGTAACATTGTATTGTTACAGTCAGATGCTGAAAACCCAGAGACAATGACTGACTTCTTACCTGTAATCCTCATCCATCATGTCTTACCGGCTGCGGCCACGAGGTGGCGCCCTCACTGATCAGCCTCAGCACAATGTGTGACATGTCCATCATAGGGGCAGAACAATGGCAGAATGGCTGAGCCACATCTACCAGTGTCCTGATCGCCACACTGACTACAACAGGGTCTATGTGGTGGTCAGGATAGCACAGTGCTGGCTGATAACATTACAGCACGCTGTTCACACAGGAGAGTATTGTGCGGCAATCAGCTCTGTCCTGGATATTCAACCTCGCACACCACGGAAATAACGGATGGATGACCTCCAGTGGATTCCCTGCACGCTCCCGCTAGAACATCCGGCCGTCCCATAGGCTCAGGCAGATTCCGCCATCCGCCCATAGAACTTACATGCCATTGGACGCACGGCGGAATCCGCCAGACCATAGAATGGAGTCTACGGGACCGGTGGAACGTTAAGCACGAGCTCAAGGGGGAAGCGATGGAATCCGCGGCAAGTTATCCGCATGATTTCTGTAGTGTGCAAGGGCATTTAGATGGAAACAGAAATGTTCCTGTTCACTCATTTATTTAGCACTTGCCGCCTCCTACTGATCTATTGAGATTTCCCTCCCATTGTTGACAGCTTGTTGTCTAGGTAACTGACCACAGCTCTGCCCTAAAGGCAGTGGTCTGGCTGATATACATAGTGTATATATACTGGATAAAATATGTATAAAATAGGTGCGTACATAATAGCCAGACCGTTGCTTTTAGAGCAGAGCGGTGGTTGATAAACTAGACAACAAGCTGTCAACCATGGGAGGGAAAGAGCAGCATATCAGCAGAAGGAGGAAAGTTTGGTAAATGAATGTATTTGCAAACATATTTCACTTGGTGAACCTTACAAGTATATTAGATGAGGTGGGAGTACCCCCTTTAAAGGGTTCTTTATGTTTAGTTTTCCTATTTAGTACAACATATACCGTATACAGCCGTAAAGTGTACCTTTCGTTATAAAAAAAACTTTTGACGTGTCCGAGTCTAAGTGCTCAGACAAATACCGATCGGGAGATAGAGCGGGGGGAGGACCACAGCTGCAGCACGTCCTATCCCCGCTCCGAGGTTAGAAAAAAAGAGTCAAACTTATAATGAACTCCTATGGAGGTGCAGTCTCCGACTCATTTTTTCTAAACTCGGAGCATGGAGAGGACGTGCTGCAGCTGTGCTCCCCTCTCTATCTTACAATCGGTATGGTTTGAGCACTCAGACCCAGACCAATCAAAACTTTTGACATGTTAAAAGTTTTTTAAAACGACAGGTACACTTTAAGGCTATGTTCACACTACGTATATTTGAGGCTGTATAGCAACCAAAACAAGGAGTGGATTGAAAACACAGAAAAGATCTGTTCACATAATGTTGTAATTGAGTGGATGGCCGTCATTTAATGGCAAATATTTTCTGTTATTTTAAAACAACGGCTTTTATATTGAAATAATGGCCGTTATTTAATGTTATATGGCGGCCAGCCACTCAATTTCACCATTGTGTGGACAGAGCCTTTCTGTGTTTTCAATCCACTCCTGGTTTTGTTGCTATGAGGACCTGACATGAGGATCAAATACAGCCTCAAATATGCATAGTGTGAACCCAGCTTTAGGGTGCGTTCACACATACAGAATCTGCAGCAGATTTGATGGTGCAGATTTGAATCTGCAGCAGATCCGCAGCAGATTTGATGGCCTAGAATAGATTTGCTTCAAATCTGCGCCATCAAATCTGCTGCAGATCCTGTTATTGATGCTAATACTAACCTATGTTGTTTATCATCCTTCACCACACAGGAGATCCGGTCTCTTCTCTCCCTTTATGGCAGCAATATGAATAATATTCAAGTGGACCATGAAACGGTATGTAGTGTTATACGTGTACCTGTCAGTTTGCTTCTTTTCATTTGCTGCTGGTGTATCAGGGGTTATTCACATGAGAGTATATCACTAGGGTAATGGTCCTTTTACACGGAACGATTTATCGTTTGTGTTTGCACGATAACGATCGAATTCGAACGATAATCGTACGTGTAAACGCAGCGAACGATCAAACGACGAGCGAGAAATCGTTCATTTTGATCTTTCAACATGTTCTCAAATTATCGTTGCTTATTCGCAAAAAATTCGCAGATTGTTCCGTGTAAACATTCTTTTAACGATTTCACCTATGTGTGAGATAGGCGTAGGCGATCGCAAAACGATTTTTCCGTACGATGTATCGTTCTGTCTAAACGCTGATCGTTATAAAAAACACATCGTTCATTCAAAATCGTTAATCGTGCGATCGGACGAATTATCGCTCCGTGTAAAAGTACCATAAGCCATTGTGATCAGTCAGCTAAGACAGGGACACTGTTACACAGGTGTGTATACCTTTATCGTTTATGTCTGTGGCTGCTCTGCAAGGAAAGATAGATTGGATCAGGCCATGTGTAAATCTTATAGTGTATGTGCTGCAGTGTGGGTCAGTGGCACCTTCCTCTGTCACTCAAAGGGTGGATGAGGAAGCTGGGGGAGGCATTCCAGCCCAGGGCACACCTCTTGGAGATGGACAATCAAAGCTTAGAATAGAATATAACTCAGACTCCTAATTACAACTCCTGTTCACTTCAATAGCAGCTGTTTGCATTAGGCCTGCACACTGTGCTGTGTATGGTGCCCACTGCTTCTGGCTCCATTTACTGTATAGCGTGGCTGCCACCACTGTGCAGAATAACATGGCTATTCTAGCTTTCTGCACTGCCGATCAGTCTCATAAGATTAATTATTCTAGCAAGTGATCCCTCCTTTAGGAATATAGGGCGAAGAGCGACATAAAATCACAGTGATGTGCAGCGGTGTATTTGAGCTTCTTGTAAAGGCCACAAATAATTTAGTAGCATTAGCATTTCTGATTGATGTTCTGTTAACTTTCTTTCCTCACTTGGTTCCCAGTCTCCCTTCTGTGTTCTGAACATCCCATGTGAAGACCTGGCAAGAAAAATAATGCGCCGGACTGTATGTGCAAAGTAAGGCTTGGTAAATAACTATTTCCATCTTGCCAAATCAGATTACTTCACTTATTTAATAGTAGTTTCTTTTGTTCACACACATACCTAAGGCCCCTTCACAAGTTGGGAAAATGTTTCCAGATTTCTTTTAGGAAATCCAGATAAATTTCCTGACCCATAGGGTTCTATTGGGCACAAACAAACTTTAGGATTTTTGCAAAGGCTGGGTTCACACTATGTTTTTGCAATCCGTTTCTGTTAGTCAATTTTTTGCAAAAAAAAGTATGAAAAACTGATGAAAAAAACTGATGCAATTGTGTGCATCCGTTTTTCCATCAACTTTTTATTATAAAAATGGATCAAAACGGATCCGTTTTTTTTTTAACAGACACAATAATGAGGTCGCTTACATTTTTGTGTACGTTCAAAATAACAGATCCATTTTGATCTTTTTTTTTTCTTTTTATAATGGAAGTCAATGGAAAACAGATCAAAGCGGATGCACACAATTGTATCTGTTTTCTATCAGTTTTTCATCCGTTTTTTGCAAAAATCGGATTGCAAAAACGTTGTGTGAACCCAACCTAAAGGGTGCCCGTGCCGGAAAATAGGCCTTGGAATTATATGGCATATAGTTGTCCAGAATTCCATCACGGACGCCTTATAGAATGCTATGGAGGCATCTAGAATTCCAGACAGCTCTGGATGCACTTCTGGAAACTGTCTGGAATTCCGGTGCTGGCCCCGAGCAAGTGTCGTTGGGTGCTGACGCTGGCCCTTTAACTGTACGTGCAGGAGTATCGAGTGCATACAGTAAATGTGGCACTGTGTTTGACAGGGTCGGGAGCCATTGGCTCCCGGCAATGTCAATCACTGTTCTAGTCTGAGGCAGCATTATGCCTCCAGTCACAAGAGGCTGCTCTCTCCCCCCTTCCCCAGCATCGAGCCTACAAAACCAGAAGACAGAGGGAGAAAACGTTTTTACAGTTTCTGAAAGCCTCATGAATTGCTTTCTGATCAGTGTTTTTTTTGGACTGTAAAAGCGTCCACAATTCTTTTAAGTGGGGTCTAATGGTTTCTATTATTCCAGGTATTAGATGAGAATTTTCATCCTAGAACCGCAAATCCAAGGACCCTTTTATGCAGGCCGATAATGCGTAATGAGCGTTCCCATTTACCAGATAATAGTCCCATATCAAGGGTGTGTTTACACAGTCAGGTTTTTAGTTTCAATTAATGAAGCCAAGGGCGGAAACAGATTATAAATATAGGACAGGTCATACAGGAAAGACTGAGATTTCTCCTCTCTCCTCCTCCTTATTTCCTTCATGACCGGTCCTTCGTCTATGACCTGTTCCTGGCTTTGGCTTTAGTAATTGTAATTAAAAACCTGACTGTGTGAACACACCAACACAGCTCCCTTGGGGTATATAGCTTATACTGTATACCACTCATCAAAGGCGGCTAAAAAGTTAGAGTTGGACACCTAAAGGACATTTCTCTTAGTAGTCTGCTTCTCTAGTAGTCCTGGCAACAGGACTCTAAAAAGCCCATGTGATATGTTGAAAGTACACTTTATACCTCTGTTGATGTTGGTAGGGATAGGAGTTGGGCATGATAAAAAATTACTGCCTGACCACTTTGTTCTAGGAGACATAAGATGCTGCCTGTCTGGTCGTGGCTTACACCTTCTACAGAAGTCAGGAACGCTTGGACTTGCCGAACATTCCTGTGTATGGGAAGGATGAGGGTAGGACGGGAGAGATAGCTGTCCACAGTAATTAAAGGTCTTTGGATACCTAAAGACATGTCTGCGAGGGACTGTTACAGTTCTCATTGGGTCTGCCCATTTTGACGACTTCTACAGAATTCAGAATGGAATTAAAAGTTTAAAAGTTTTATGTTAATAAATCTCTATTTAAAGGAGAAATCCCACCAAATTCAAAAAGGGAGGAAAACAGGGGTGTGTGGGGAAAATATTAAACTAAACTTGCCTATCCCTGTACCCCGTAGTGCCTCTTTTGGTTCCCATAGACAGCCGCCAGTGTCCTGCAGCTCTTCTATCTGCAAAGTCACGTCTCCAGGTAAGTGATTGCCCACTCAGCCAATCAGTGACTGGAGTGAGACTGGCTGACCAGGAAATTACTCAGCCGAGCTGTGAAGTTGCAGCTGGAAGAGCCGGGTACGTGACATACCCGGTTTTCACTTAGAAACTACATCCAGCGGCCGTCAGCATTACTCAGGAGCTGCTCTAGGGAGGCACGGGGACTGTTGAGTTAACTTATTATTTTCTCAGACCCCCAACCCCCGCCTGCCATTTTTGAATTTGATGGGACTTTTCTTTTAATTCACAAGTTCAGTTTACGCTTTGATGCTGATGAATTGGAAAAATGTATCTAACAAAGTTTTATATGGAATTAGAGCACTGGCTAAGTCGAATCCTTCTTTTGTTCTCTAGATCACTCTTTGAGTTATGGGGTCATGGGAAATGCCTGAACGAGCTCAAGCAGTCAATCCAGGGCTATCCTCTAGAAAAAATGGTATGAAAAATCAGACGATGACTATATATAGTGTAATAGTAACTTGCCTTGTAATGTTTACTGTCTGTTCAAACACCTTTCCTCTATTTGATTATGTTTGTGACTCCTGACATATTAGTGAGTGGTTTCATTTGCCAAAAATGACTTCTTACCCAGAAAAAAAGCCATAAAATATTGGCCATTAGAGTTGAGCAAACTTTGAGCGGAACCCGAGCGTGCTGCAAGTGTGCTCAACTCTATTGGCTACTAGTTGTCTTACTTCCCTGCAAACTGCAGTCTACTGCCTGTTTAGTCTCTAGAGAGACTACACCTTATACACCTTATTTATTAATGACTGATTCATTCTTTCATTCAGGTCCCATATCTGCAGCCCAATTCCACATACAAGATTTGCATCCACAGCTTCAATAAAACTTTAACACAGAAGGAAAAGATTGTAAAGATTGATGTGAGTAGTCATTTCATTGCCAAAGCTGTTTTCTTCTGCCCAAAAATGGGAATGTGGCTATAATTTAAAGGGGAAATCCAGCGAAAAATATTTTCAAATCAACTAGCGCCATAAAGTTATACAGTTATGTAATTTACTTATCAACTGCTGTATATCCTGCAGGAAGTGTCCAGTCTGACACAGTGCTCCCTGCTGCCACCTCTGTCCATGACCGGAACTGTCCAGAGCAGGAGAGGTCTTGTGTCAGAGGTGGCAGCAGAGGGCACTGTGTCAGATGGGAAAGAATACACCACTTCCTGCTGGACATACAGCAGCTGATAATTACTGTAGAATGAAGATTTTTAATAGAAGTTAAGTGACTTTCTGGCAGCAGTTGATTTTAAAACTATTAAGTGTACCGCATTAAGAACCTCTATTTGGGGGAGGTGAGCAATAGACAAGGGTTTCCAAGAACCACACCTTTTATATTAGTTTGGAAAAAAAAGGTTGGAGTGGCCTATCAACAAATCACATATTTTTTGTGCATTTTTAGCAATTTAGTTTTTGCTTTTTTAGTTCTTTAATTTTTATGTTGTGTCTATCTAATAAGGCTTGTTTGTGAACACAGGCATTGGAGTTCATGCCATTTCAAGGGAAAGTCAGTTTACAAAATGCAGAACATATATTCTACTTACTAGAGGATTATGGACCAGACCCAAATACTGCCCCCGATGATCCTCTGCAGATCTACTTTGGCCGGTGGGTGAGTACTAGAAAACAATGGAAAAATAATTCTAACATCATTTAATGTATGTATGTTTTTCATCAAACGGTTTGACACCTTATGGACAGCAATTGTATGGCACTTATTTATGACTTACATTGGAGCCAATCTCCTGGAGTCGGGGAGTGACACACTCATCTGATTGATGAAGGTCTGCACACCCAGACCAATTAAAACTTTTGACATGTCTGTGCGACATGTAAGAATTTTTTTAAAGGGGCAGGAACACTATGGCCAGAATATTATAGGGATTGGTCTGCTGTCCTATTAGTTAAAAGAGAACTAAAAATACTGTGCAACTTGTCTTATAGGGGCAGTTATGAAATACACTGAACTTATAGTTTGAGTCTGTTTTATTCATGAGGAGAGAGCTTCCCCTGCACTCCTTACACAGTCACTGACAGACTACTATGAATGCAAATATACAGCAGCCAGCGGTCAATCGCTGTTAAAAGAGGGCAGAGGGAGCGCCCATAATTTTTATGTCTGGTGTATACTTGGGTTGTACCTGTTTACCAAAAGGCACAATATATTTTGAGAATAATAATTAGAGCCGACCGGACCTCAAAATAAGATTACCTTAAGGCTTGGTTCACACGCATTATATTTCAGGCAGTATTTGGTCCTCATGTCAGGTCAGGAGTGGATTGAAAACACAGAAAGGCTCTGTTCACATAATATTGTAATTAAGTGGATGGCCGTCATTTAATGGCAAATATTTGCTGTTATTTGAAAACAACGGCCATTGTATTGAAATAATGGCAGTTATTTACCGTTATATGGCGGCCATCCACTCAATTTCAACATTGTGTGGACAGAGCCTTTCTGTGTTTTCAATCCACTCCTGGTTTTGATTGCAATATGAGGACCACAATACTGACTGAAATATACTGTGTGTGAACCCAGCCTAAAGGGGTATTTCGGTCAGATAAAATACATGCTGAATCATCCCCCCCCTCCTGGAGACTAATAATTTGCTCCATACTTTTTATTTCTCAGTCTCCTTTCCCCAGTCCTGAGCCAGCTGCTTTCTGCTGAAGACACAGAAAACTGTGTAAGCTGGTCTCCGCTCTGATCTTCATCCTCCTCCCTCACTTCTAAGAATGCTCATGTAAACAGTGTGCTCAGCTGTCTGCACTCTGTCAGGAGGGTTAATCACAATGAGGTCACCAGGAACTTGACCTCAGATTAACCCTCCCAACATCACAGAGTGCAGAGACAGCCAGGCATACTTTTTTTTTCTCTATACATGAGCTGTCTCAGCAGGGAGGGGGAGGAGAGAGATCAGAGTGGAGATGGAGTGAAAAGATCACACACTCTTTCTGTGTCTTCACAAGTCCTATCAAACATTTGGGTGTATCCTAAAAACATCACATCCATCTGTCTCTGTCTATCTGTCAGTCTTAGGGCCCTATTCCACCGGACGATTATTGTTCAGATTATCGTTAAATCGTTCGAATCTAAACGATAATCGTTCAGTTTAAATGCAGTTAACGATTAACGACAGAGCGAGAAATCGTTATCGCTTTATAAGACCTGGACCTATTTTTATCGTTGCTCGTTCGCAAAACGTTCCCAAATCGTTCGGTCGTTTGCAATAGCGAAGATACGAATGCAATAGCGAAGAAATAGCGAAGAAAAAACGATCGCAAATACAATCTTAAGTAACGATTATCGTCCCATGGAAATGAGAGAACGTTTCCAGGTCTTTCACAATAGTTGTCGTTTGAGATCGTTAATCGTTAACGATTATGCGAACGATAATCGTCCAGTGGAATAGGGCCCTTGGAATTGGTTTGGGAACTAAAGGGGAGATTTATCAAACATGGTGTAAAGTGAAACTGGCTCAGTTGCCCCTAGCAACCAATCAGATTCCACCTTTTATTCCCCACAGACTCTTTGGAAAATGAAAGGTGGAATCTGATTGGTTGCTAGGGGCAACTGAGCCAGTTTCACTTAACACCATGTTTGATAAATCTCCCCCTAAGTGATGATAATGACAATAAAATGACCAGAGAAAGAGAACTGACAATGTTATTTTCCATTATTAAGATCGCAGATGGGCAAAGGGATCTGATCAATTCTTACAGTGTGAAAAAGAGGCACTTTATCGGGAACACCAGCATGGACGCAGGGCTTTCTTTCATTATGGCAAATCATGCAAGAATTAAGCCCAATGATGTTGTGTTCGACCCCTTTGTTGGTACTGGTAAGGTTAACCATATTGTAATTATAATGGCGTTATATCCATGTCCTGTGAGTGGACCTGTCTGCAGCTTTGTGCTGACAAAAGTACAGGTACAATAGGGCGTCTTACCCACCGCTATGACTCTTATTACAACCTGTTTCTCTAGCACAGAGTCAGAAGTTTTATACAAATCTGTAAATAAAGCCCTCTGATGCTGTTGGTCCCCAGCGCTCACCGATGCTTCCTGGATCTTGTGGTACACCGATCCCTCAGGAACTGCCCGCTCAGCCAATCCCTGCCCACAAAGGTGACCTGCCTTTTGCTTGTTAAAATAAACCCATCACCTGGAAATGAAATGAAATGTGTATAGTTTCCCCAAGAACTATGTAACAGTCAGCACTTTGGTATAAGCGGCTGTATGTCCTTTAGGACGTTCTTTCCAGTCTGACACAGGGCTCTCTGCTGCCACCTCTGTCCATGTCAGGACATGTCCAGAGCAGTAGCAAATCCCCATAGAAAACATTTCCTACTCTAGACACTTCCTGACATGGACAGAGATTGCAGCAGAGAGCACTATGTTAGACTGGAAAGAATACACTACTTCCTGCAGGACATACAACAGCTGATAAGTACTGGAAGACTTGAGATTTTTAAATAGAGGTAAATTACAAATCTATATAGCTTTCTTGACACCATTTGATTTGAAAGAAAAAAAAATAGCTTGAGTTCCCCTTTAAGTATGGTATGGTATCGTTTATTTTAATTTTTTTTTTCTTTTCCTTGTCGTTGACCTCACATTTTATGTTGTAAAATTTGAAAAATAGAATTGGCTGCTCGGCCACAGTGGTGTTTTCCTCCTCAGCCGTTGATTGGCTGAGCAGGCAATTCCATCTGCTGATCTTAGAGGTTGGAACCAGAGCTTTGTGATAGTGGAGGGTGTTGGAGAGAAGAAGGTGAGTACAAGGCTTTTTTTGTGTTCGTTTTTTTTTTTAGCATCTGTTTGGTCAGTGCCTTAGCCAAAACCAGGAGTGACAGAGGAAAAACCATTATGGAAAAATTTTCTGGGTTTTGGACCCACTCCTGGTTTTGACTAAAAATACTGAGCAAAATCCCACATGTGAACCCAGCCAAAGGAAGCTGGTTTGTTTCCAATGGAACAGTGATCTGTTGTAATGAGATTAAGCAGATGGCCGTCTCCTGCAAGAACACCCATAAGTTTCAGATTTACTCATACAAAATATCTTTGTACAATTGGGAAACTGAAGAAAGCAGAAATTGTACATTTGTCTTGCACTTTTAAGCAGGTTGGGGATGGTCGTCTATCAAAGGGAGAATGTAAATGGTTCTCAGACGTGAAGCTAAAATTAGGGAATATGTCTGTAGTAGAGTGTATGTGCATGGATTGTGTTTGTGAACCAGTTGGCCATACAATTACTGTCTTGACCTTTGACAAGATGTCAAAATATGTATTTCCACCAAGAGCAAATCTAGGTATTGTCTTCCTTAATGCATCACTGGTGATCCTTCCGAGATCCCCCTTTTTTGTGTTCTGCTTAACCTTATTCATCTGCCCCCCCAGCCTGCCAAGTAAGGGCAGGAGAGGAGGAAGTGATGTCATCTGCCCCCCCAGCCTGCCAAGTAAGGGCAGGAGAGGAGGAAGTGATGTCATCTGCCCCCCCAGCCTGCCAAGTAACGGTAGGGGAGGAGGAAGTGATGTCATCTGCCTTTACAGCCTGCCAAGTAAGGGTAGGGGACGAGGAAGTGATGTCATCGGCCCTCACAGCCTGTCAAGTAAGGGCAGGAGAGGAGGACGTGATGTCATCTGCCCTCACAGCCTGCCAAGTAAGGGCAGGAGAGGAGGACGTGATGTCATCTGCCCTCCCAGCCTGCCAAGTAAGGACAGGAGAGGAGGAAGTGATGTCATCTGCCCTCACAGCCTGCCAAGTAAGGGGAGGGGAGGAGGAAGTGATCTCATCTGCCCTCACAGCCTGCCAAGTAAGGGCAGGAGAGGAGGAAGTGATGCCATCTGCCCTCACAGCCTGCCAAGTAAGGACAGGAGAGGAGGAAGTGATGTCATCTGCCCTCACAGCCTGCCAAGTAAGGGCAGGAGAGGAGGAAGTGATGCCATCTGCCCTCACAGCCTGCCAAGTAAGGACAGGAGAGGAGGAAGTGATGTCATCTGCCCTCACAGCCTGCCAAGTAAGGACAGGAGAGGAGGAAGTGATGTCATCTGCCCTCACAGCCTGCCAAGTAAAGGCAGTAGAGGAGTGCAGTAAGGGTTACAGTACAGTATTCTATCACTCTATAAGCATATAATATAAGCATATAACTGTATATTTTAATTGCCTAGCACATATACAAATCAATAAAATCATCCTTCATGATCTAATTCTGCCCCAGTTAAGTTTATTTAACTTCTAGGTTGGCTCTATGATACATGTGCTGTAGTCTGCGCTGGTGCCTTCAGACCTCCCCAGAGCAGCAACACAGTTAAGCAGACAGCCATAGGTCACGCAGAGCAGGAGGAGCACAGCTCAGTGATACACAGACCTATAACTACTGTACATTACGGCATCCTCAATCTCCTCCTGCTGTCACCCCCCTCACAGACATCCCTCCATGCTGAGCACAGGCAGGGGAAATAGTTTACAGTGGTGTAAGTCTCACCTTATTAGTATGTTATTGAGTGGATGGGAGCTTCTATGTTAATAGTACATACAGAGTGTAGATGCTTGCTGATGCAGTCATGTGAACTTCCGCCTTGTGTGAACACTTGCTCAGCCCACCCCCATTATCTGTTTATTAAGGAGACCAACAGAATTTGCATATTTGACAGCTGGTGAGCCCTCTAGATGCTATATGAAATTTTGGGGGGGGGGGGGGGGTTATATGGGAAATCAACATTATTAAAAATAAGTTTATATTACCAAAATGTGAAAAATGTCTTTGACATCACAGAGTACTCACAATGGGGTGAACTAGTCTGACTAGTCTCCCTTAACACGATTACCACATATAAACAACTGCCCTTGCTTGGTACAGCTGACTCCTTACAATGTCCCTGTCTGTGTGCAGTTCTGGAAAATGTAGGAATTTCAGCACAATTTGTAGTTCTTTTTTCTTAAAAATAAAGAAATTAAGATGTTTGGAATAGAAAAATTAATTACCATGAGACTTCCACTAGAGGGCAGCATTGTATAGGATAAGTCTTGCCGTCAACTGGTGTTAGTTGATACCATTCTTTATGTATTTTTTTTTTACAATTTTTATTGTGAGGTTTTCAATTTTTACAACAAACAAGCCGATGGGACAGTCAGCTCCAACAAGGAAGCATACATAAAGTATATAAATACAGTCTTGAGGTTTTTTCAGGGTAATAGCTAGCAAGTAAGTCAGAAGATTTTTTTTTTCCTTCAGTGTATTCGACTATTACATCTCCCTTAGCCATAAATGATACTGAGCTTGTGTTCAGTTTATGGAGCAGGATTCAAAGGGGTATTCTTGATTGGCAAGCAGATAAAGATTTATATATGCTACTACTAGAGTCCTTGTTTAGTGCAGGTGACCATTAGCATGGTATTTTGGAAAGTTTTTTGAGATATAAAACGTCTAACGTATGTCCATTTTACATCTCAAAAAACATAATTTTTTTGTACCAATGAACTTTGTTGAATTCAACAGTAAAACGTCTGTCAGTTTACATTCAGTGTGATGTTTTTCACACATTTTTGGGCTCATTTATTTCACAAAAGATGGCTGGTTGCAGATTACCCAGTAGTGTTTGCTGTGTTAGAACCTAAAAAAAAATGTCTGGAAAAAAAAAAACCCTCTTCCATATTCCCATGGTTTAAGACTCATTTTTGCCTTTAAAAAATGTTTGAGATTCAAGCAGCCCTGGGCAGTCTTGGAAAACATGGCTACAACATGTTTTCTAGGACTCCCTAGGGCTGCATCCAACTTCTTCAGCCACCAGGGTTCACATGGTTCGGGCGGACCTCAGCATGCTCGAGTTGTGCTTTTTTCTAGCAGTGAGCCGCTCATGCTTCTAAGGCCTTATTCACATATTCACTGTTTTTCCGGGTCTGCATAAAATTCCGCTATTTTTACTCTGTTATCTGTGCAGTTTGGTCTGTAATTGCATCCTGGTGCTTCCGTATCTCCGTCCACATCCACATAAAATGTTGAATTGGTAAAAAACGAAAAAAGAAAAAAAAGTTTGACTAGTTTGCTTTGATTTGATCCACAATTTTCCAAGATCCCATAGACTTCTATTGGCTAATCCATGCCGTGATCACGTCCGAGTTATGACATGTCCTATTTTTTCCTGGCACGGATCTTCTGAATAGACTGAATAGATAGGATTTAAGGACCCTTAAAATTGTCCATGGTCGCAGATCCGCAATCACGGACAATTTCACATAACGTGTAAATGTAGCCTAACCGTTTTGCACCTGCTCAGTGTTTGCTTTAGTAGGGCGGGGATATCATTAATTACATAAAACATGGATCTCATTGATTTCTATGGGGAATCCTTTCCATGTGTCCGTTCCAAGTAATGACATGTCCTATTTTTAACGGCACGGATCACCGATCCTTGCAATCACGAATAGCTCAATAGAAAGCAATGGGCTGTAAAATTGTCGGTGCGCACGGACAACTTCACAGAACTTGTGAATGCAGCCTCAGTTTGAGTTGAGCCATGTTGGACTACCACCCACACCCTGAGGACAGCTGTAGTGCTGTGTTTTATTTATTTATTTTTTGTTTGTTTTTTGATTTTTTTAAAAAACAGCTATGGCTTTTTAATCGATAACTGCTTTACCTATTGGTAGAATACTGTGTCCTTTGTGATAGTCCACCTACTTGATCCTGACATCTATTATCATAGTCACCATTCACTATTTAGACATGCCTATGTGGTCCATGTAGCTGACTGTGGACTGATTCCTTCTAGGGGGTCTTCTGGTACCGTGTGCTCACTTTGGGGCATATGTATGTGGCACTGAGATCGATTACAACACAGTCCATGGACGGGGTGAGTAAACACCTTCTGTTTTTATCAATACCTTATAGCATTTTCACTTATGACGTCAGTGAATATATGTATGTCACACTAAGCAATGCTGTCAGGAATTTGAACCCATTTCTATTAGGCTCTTGCTGTGTCAGTACATCGCCACGTCTGGTGCTTTGTAGGGAATCAATGCTCCTTTGTCCTAATAGTATCTAAATTTAAAGCTAAAATAAAGTATCGGACTTATGATTCCTTTATGAGGTTGTAAAGGAAAAGTCCGGCCAAAATAATTTTTTTATATGTTATTACTTATGGAAAGTTAAACAAATTTCTAATGTACATTAATTATGGGAAATGCACATACACTGCTATTTCCCTTAATTTAGTAGATCATGGAGTGTTAGAATTCTCTCAGAAACAGTGACGTCACGAAAGGTGTAATTCCTCTGGAGTGTCCAGCAGAGGGCGCTCTATATGTAGAAGTCTATGGGACTTTATTGTTTCTATGGATGTCTATGTAAACTAATGTAATGTTATGTACAGTGTGCTTTATTGAATGAATAAATCTATGGAATACTATGGGCAACAAGTGTCCTTGCTCTCCAAAGTATTCCATATACGTATTCAATCAGTACATTTGGATATCCATCACAGTAAGCCCGCCGAACCGCTGCCGCCACCGCACTTGACTATATACACTGAACTACTACTCCCATCACCTGCTTATAGTATGAGCAGGTGATGGGAGTAGTAGCTGGGTCATGCCTGCCACCGCTGATGCCGCTGACTCCATGCCTGGCCGCTGCTCTTACCGGTGTCCGCACTGACAGTCTTCTCCCACACGTGCCGGCCGGGGACATTGGAAGTCGGTATGTGTGGGGGGAGAGCGGCGGCCAGGCGGGGAGTCAGCTGGGATAGGGGGAAGTTTCCCCAGATCGTGGAAAAAGGAGGAGGGGAGAGCGGAGGGGGCATGATGGCTGCACAGAAGCCCCTGTGTGATAAGCGGCTCCCCCTCCTCCCGGTGGCATCAGCGGTGGCAGGCATGACCCAGCTACTACTCCCATCACCTGCTCATACTATGAGCAGGTGATGGAAGTAGTAGTTCAGTGTATATAGCCAAGTGCAGCGGTGGGGGGCGGCGGCGGTTCGGCGGGGTTACTGTGATGGATATCCAAATGTACTGATTGAATACGTATATGGAATACTTTAGGGAGCAAGGACACTTGTTCCTCATAGTATTCCATAGATGTATTCATTCAATAAAGCACACTGTACATTACATTAGAAACAATAAAGTCCCATAGACTTCTACATATAGAGCGCCCCCTGCTGGACACTCCAGAGGAATTACACCCTTCGTTGTGACGTCACTGCTTTTGAGAGAATTCTAACACTCCATGATCTACTAAATTAAGGGAAATAGCAGTATAGGTGCATTTCCCATAATTAATGTACATTAGAAATTTGTTTAACTTTCCATAAGTAATAACATATCAAAAAATAATTTTGGCCGGACTTCTCCTTTAATAGTTTTACCATCTTTTTACAGTTTGCATAGAAAAACCTCAGTATTGTGTCGTTTTCAGCCCTTAGTGTTTGTCATGAACCGTACACAATAATTACTGCCAGAACATTGGGAAACATTGGTTACATTCAAGCTTTGAAGCGCTGCGTTGACTATTTCATGCTAAAGTGATATTAACAGAACATGGCTAATCTGCTACAACTGGTCCTGGACAGCAGCTTTGTCAGTAGCTGGGGAGCACAAGTTACTCTTGCAAACGTGCAAGAATTTGGGCAATTCTTTATAATTAGCTTCTTACGTGACTTGCACCACATTTATTATGCGTTTTAAAGGGCTAATGTGGAGAAAAAAAATAATTTTTCAATTCAACTAGTGTGAGAGAATTTTATTTGTAATTTACTTTTATTAAAAAAAAATCTTCAACTACTTATCAGCTGCTGTATGTCCTGCAGGAAGTAGTGGATTCTTTCCCATCTGACATGGTGCTCTCTGCTGCCACCTCTGACCATGTCAGGTACTGTCCAGGGCAGGGAAAGTTCTCTCTGGGGATTTACTACTGCTCTGGACAGTTCCTGACATCGACAGAGGTGGCAGCAGAGAGCACTGTGTCAGACTGGAAAGAATACACCATTTTCTGCAGGACGTACAGCAGCTTTTAAGTACTGGAAGGCTTGAGATTTTTCAATAGAAGTAAATTACAAATCTACATGACTTTCTGAAACCAGTTGGTTTGAAAGAAAAAGAAATCCTTAAAGTGCCCCTTTTAAGGATGTGGCTTATGTAAAATGCTCCATAGCTTCTGTTAAAAGGCACCAAAAGTTTCACACTTGTTGGTTTAAAGTGAGACAGCAAATCTTTGGTCTAAACCCGTCAGAGATGCCAGATTTATTAATTTGCTTCATACACTTAAGGCCCTTTTAGGATCCATTTACACAGAAAGATAATCTGCAAAAGATTTGAAGCCAAAGCCAGGAATGAGAGAGGAGAAATCTCAGTCTTTCCTTTATGACCTGATCTCTGTTTATAGTCTTTCTGGCTTTGGCTTCAAATCTTTGGCAGATAATCTGTCAGATAATCTTTCTGTTTAAAGGGACCCTTACTTGAGTTTATTATTGGCTGACTGATCACTCCTAGTAACTCTCTATCCACTGACATCATCTGTAGGTGGAGTCTTGGGAGACCCCCCATATACTTTATAATGATGGCAGAGACCACTACGATGGGCAGCAAACGTGTGCTGCTCGGAGTCCTTCACAAGACTTGATGAATCTGGTTGGATCATTCGTGTGGCCTTTTTAGATGCATTGTTATCCGCCACACATCCCTTATTTAGAAATAATACATTTTAGCTTTTCCTTTCTCCCAGGTAAAGCAACTAGAATGAACCAGAAGTGGAGAGGGCCTGATGAGAATATACGGGCCAATTTACGCCAGTACGGATTAGAGAAACACTATCTGGATATTCTCGTGTCCGATGCATCAAAACCCATCTGGAGAAAAGGGCCGTTGTTTGATGCGATCATTACAGACCGTAAGTAACAGAGATGGAAGGAAGAGTTAGGCCACATAGCCTATGCACGCCACATTGTTAATGCTGTTTTTTTTTTCTTATTTTATATGTTGTCCATAAATCTTTCTTTGGTTTGTGTACCCTGAGATGTATGCATCACAGGTCTGAGGGTACACAGCAGGTGGCCACATGTCATGGCTGTGATAAGACCTAGCATTGCTTAGCATACAGTAGCACATACAGGTCTGTATAGGAAGTCATCTGCTGGGTTACCATTTAGGCTATATCTGATTGCTGCCTGCTTTTCTTTCTCCATCATATCTAATACATTGTCAGACCAATAAACCAGGATCCTTACCAAACATATGTTATTGCTGGCTAACCTCTGTGCACTTATGGCTTCTGTTAAAACATTGTTTCGTTTTTATATAGTCTACAGTTCTTATGCTTAAATGGAAAGTCTAGCCCCTGCCTTTTGAATGGTTTATATTGGTGACCTACCTGGCAGCTCAAGCCTTAAAGGGGAACTCCAGAGATCTAATAAAAGAAATAAAATGTCCAACAAGCATATAGGTGCACTCACTGATCTCCCACTGATTGTTTGACTCCTTTCCTACTTGTCTACGCTGCTCCTAGCCCCACATTCAAACGTTTACAGATGATCCTAGTTTTACATTATAGGTAAATAGATTAGAGAGATGAAACCACAGTGTCTCCTTTCCCCTATACTACTCAGGAGAGGCTGTTGTTTCTCCTTGGCCAGGTAACTACTGTGTGATTTCAGTGGTGGGCGGAGTTACAGATGAGGTGTTACAGCTTGCCTAGCTACAGAAGAGACAGAGATCATGTGATCTATCACCTAATACACACAAACTTATCATATCGGTGGGGATTGAACAGGGTTAACTCTTTCTTAACCAGAGTTCCCCATCTCACACCATAGGTTGTTGGGAATTATGGGAATGTGAGGCAGTTGTGAGCCACGTCCTGGCTGTAAGGGTGCTTGGCGAGCAGGTAATAGTTAATAGTTTTTATGTGAGGTGAAAGGTGTCACAGCTAAGCAGCTAACCCTGTATTCTTGTAAAGCGCTCCATAGCTGCACCGATGAGTCTTGTGCACTCTCACCCGAAGCCAGGCCCTGTCTTTAGCTGGTGACGTATTTGTCTTGTGAAATCACATATATTAAATGGTGCTGGTGGGAGACATAATAAGGATAAGTCTGCATCACAGCTGGAAATGCTCATAATCCTGCTCCTAGTGCGGAGCTGTTTTCTGGCCTAGCCCTGACCTTGTCTTTGCACGCTGACTGAAAATCAAAGCCATTACATGCAGTCTTACAAGGGAAGAAAAGGAAGTCAAGGTTGTGCTATACTTTATAAATCCTATACCTATCATCAGTCTACTGACTTACTGTTTCTCCATCTTTAGCTCCATATGGCATTCGAGAGTCAACTAGAAAGACCGGCACACAAAAAGAGATCATGAAGACGGACCAATTGTAAGTCCTATATCGGTGCACCTGTCAGTGGTCGCCCCCTGGCTCTTACACTTTTTCAGCATGGATATGTGAAGTTGTGTCTGTCCTTCCTTCTGTCCCGTAGGGATCTACACCTGGTAATGGCTTAAAAGCTGTAACACAAAACCTGAGCATGTAAGAGCGTGGTTAGTGTGATGGACGATCGTACCAGCAAGGAAATTTAAATATGGATACACTTGTTTGCATCTGTCTGTAATATTTGGGAACTTCACCACTTGAATGTGTTTACCATTTGTTAGAGAGAGACGTTAAGAGGGTGAGGGTGTTATATCTCCAAGAGGTCCTCACCTGCCAAGATAATAAAAATAGGATTCAGTCACTTTCTAGATGGCTAAACATGGCTGTCAGTAGAGTTCTAGTAGTCTTTATCGCCAAGGCCTCCGAGAATGACGACTCTGATGCATCTCCTGAGCCTTTGTGCTCTCCAGAAATATGTGAAATCTCTCATTTAAAGGGGTTGTCCAGGCTTAGAAAAATGTGGCCGCTTTTCTCTAGAATCACCTCTCCTGTCCTCAGTTTGGGGGTGGGTTTTGCAGATCAGTTACATTGAAGTCAATGACTTTTAACTGCAGTACCATGCACAACCTGAGTGCAAAGGTGGCGCTGTCTGTGCAAGAAAGTAGCTTTGCCTTTTCTAATCTTGGATGACACCTTTAAGACCTTTTAAGTTAATAGTGGACATTTGTTTTATAGGAAGGTGAGAGCAGACATGTTGGGGCGAAGGTGGGTTATTAAATGATTTACACCAGTTTTAACATTTGAGAAAAGTCACAAAGTTTGTGAAATGCCTGTTTTTGTGCAAAATTTAATTAATGTATTATAGCTTTTTGGTTGGTAAGTTGCAAAATATCACTTCTTTTTCCTTTTCCTTTCAGTCCAGAAAGTCACGTTCCTGTCCAGCTGACTTATCACTTAAGCGATATATTTTTGGATCTGTTGAACTTTGCAGCTGAGTTCCTGGTTGTAGGAGGGAGGTTGGTCTACTGGTTACCTGTGTACAGGCCTGAGTAAGTGTCACTATATCTTGTTGTATTTCCAGTCTTTCTAAAGTAACTTAGGGTAGTATTACATGGGCTGATGAAGGGTCGATAATAACTGTAATAACTAGCAGATCGGCGCTCGTTTACTGGGCCTATTACACGGCCCGATTATTGTTTAACAAGGGCTGCATAGACATTGTTACCGATGTTCTTGCAGCCCTTGCTTAACTTTATACATTATCTATCCATGCTGCAGGGCTCCTCTTGCGGTCTTCTTCTTCCTGGGTCTTGCGCACTCCAGCTTCAGAGCGGCCCATCTGACCTGACAGGCCGCTCAGCCAATCACTGCCGCGGCGGCCCCGGCCAGTGATTGGCTAAGCGACCTGTCAGCTCAGACAGGCCGCTCTGAAGCTAGAGCGCGCGAGACCCAGGGAGAAGAAGACCGCAAGAGGAGCCCTGCAGCATGGATAGGTAATGTAAATCGGCAGTTGCCGGCCATGCACCACTATTACACGTACTAATGCGTGGTCGGCACCCGACAATTATAAGTTCAAACCTATGTCAACGATCAGCCAATAATCGTTGTCATCGGCTGATCGTTGTATTTATTACACACAGCGATAATTGGCCAAGTCGGGCTGATTATCGTTCCATTGCAGTGTGTAATTGCAGTGGGTATAGTTGTAGTAAACCATGTACAGCGTATACATGGACGGTGTGCATTATCACTCCTAGCATCATGTATCCGTGCTGCTGTGTCAGTGCAGGATTACAAAGATTTAAAGTGTGTCGGAGCTCACAGTGTCACATTGATACATAATGCCGGGAGTTCCTATAAACTGTGCATGGAACGTGGTGATAAGGCCTCCGGATAACATGGATGTTCCTGTTTATAGACCTCTTAAAATGGTGAGTCAGTAAAACACTAAGGGAAAGTTTCAGAACTTTGTGATGCTGTGGTTAAGCACACTCTGTAAAGTAGGGGGCTAGACTAGGACCTAGGGCTGGGCGGTCAGGGTCTCAGTATTTTTTTCTAACTTGGGGGGGGGGGGGGGGGGGGGGATTTTCAGTTTCAATCTTGACTGTCTTTATTTTTTTGTTAAACAAGCTAAAAGAATTCAATACACTAGGAAAGCCTGGCCTTTTATTAGCAATTCCCGATTTGTAGTTTCCGTTATGTTTTACTACTTTAAATTTTTTTTACCTTTTCTTTCTATTGGCGCTCAATGTATAGTTTTTATCCATAGATCGGACCATTAGATCACTTTCCATTTTTTGTAGGATATGATGGCAACAAAATACTACAGTTTTGGCCTTTTTTTTTTCTATCTACTACTCACTGTGCTGTTTCCGCACACAGCAATATCGAATGTGCTTTTGCTGTTTTTTAACATATATTTAAAAAATTGGAAGGGGTGGCGGTTTTTATAGGTTTTATATATATTGCCAATTATTTTATTTTTTTTTATTCCACACTTTTTAATTCCCCCTAGGGGATGCCTGAAAGCAGTCATTTGATCGATTTTTCTGTCATCTGCTAGTACAGTCTGCCTATGAAAAGCTGTAGAAGCTGATCAGTCATGCAGCCACTTACTGAAGGCCAGCATATTCCTATGCTAGCTGTAAAGAATTAAAAATGTTACAGTGCACCTGTTTTTTTTGTTTTTTTTTAACCTTTTTAGTTTAATTTTGTAAATTGTCCTTGTGTCCAAGCAAAGTTTATTACTGTACTTGTTGAGAAGAATATGGAAAGCAGCAGTGAGTGGCAGGCAATGCTTTAGTGAGAAGCACCATCCATCTATCTCTGTATGACAGATAAGCTGGAAAGTAGATGACTTGTGTAATCTCACACGGACATCATTGTTGTGTCTGCATTTTTAGCATTCTTCCAGTTGTAACCCTTGTGCAGTGTGTGCGGCCACCCTTACTGAGCTCACACACTGATACAATCGCCATGTTGTGCGCTGCTCTACATTGTGTTAGTGTTTTGTCTACAGCGAGGAAAGTTGCCACTGTTCAGCAACCTTTACTGATCCAGATATAACACAGGATTCATCAGTAATGGCAACCTCACCAAGTTGGGGTATGTTCACACCCTTATGGAGTACAGTAACTTGATTTAGGGGGGCACTCCAGTGAATTTTTTTGTTTTTCAGATTACTAATGATAGAAATATATACAGATTTGAAATTTACTTCTATTTAAGCCTTCCAGTGCTTATCAGCTTAGCTGCTGTATGCCCTGCAGGAAGTGGTGTATTCTTTCCAGTCTGACACAGTGCTCTCTGCTGCCACCTCTGTCTATGACAGGAACTGTCCACAGTAGGAAAGGTTTCCTATGGGGATTTGCTATTGCTCTGGACAGGTCCTGTCTCGGACAGAGGTGGCAGCAGGAAGCACTGTATCAGACTGGATAAAATACACCACTTCCTGCAGGACATACAGTAGCTGACAAGTACTGGAAGACTCATAATTTACTTCTATTTAAAAATCTCAAGTCTATATAACTTTTTGACACTAGTTGATTTGAAAGAAACATTTTTTCGCCAAAGTGCTCCTTTTAAGAAATTTTACTTTCTACGTTTGTATTATGTAGGGTTAGAGCGGGGGGGGGGGGGGGGGGGAGGGTTATTTTCTTGGCACAGGACTTGATCCTCTTTGCTGTGCTGACAGTAACTGTTGTAGCGGTGTCAACACCAGGTTTCCTTTTTATCTTGCGTCTTTGATCACCTTAGATGTCGTATGATCGGTTTACATCCTGAAGAGTAAACAAAAACACTCACTGACACGTACACACGCTACAAGATAAATCACAGTGGATTGCATACATCGTCCCGGGTTAAATAGAAAGAAAGTAAAGTTACGAGCAAACATCCAGTGTTTTCCATATACACTTTTTCCGTGGCTGCTATGTAAAGGCCAGAGTTTAATACATTTTATTATTATTATTATTATTAATAATAATAATAATAATATTATAATAATATTATTATTATTATCTGCAAGTCATGTGCACATTTGTAAGATTTTTACAATTTTCCCCTGGAACTGTGAAAGCTCACTCTGCTTTTCCAGGGTTCCCCAAAAGGTTGTTTCAATGGGGAGTTTGTTTACTTGAAGAAAACCTGTACGTAGTAGAAGTAGAAAGAGCTGAACAGATTGTGGGAAAAGAGTATTTATAGCTTGTGTTATAGTATTTCACATCCCTGCTCTTTCTTTGTTTAGGAGTCCAGTGGGTGGTCCTTATCGGTTATTTGACTATGATTACCCAAACAGCTGTCATAGGAGAAGGCTGTCAGTCACTGAGTGGGACCACCCCCTTGACTCCTAAGCATAAGATGAGCAGGGGTGTAAAATAATAAAATACAAGCTTCCAAAATCTTTTCTGACAATGTTACCTTTTAGATCAGATCAGTCATAATGTTCAACATGAGAGGTTCTTTTCAAATAGGAACTCCAGCAATTTTATTTCTCTTTCAAATGAACTGGTTTCTGAAAGTTATATATAGATTTGTAAATTACTTCTATTTAAAGGGGTTGTCCAGCGAAAAACTTTTTCTTTCAAAGCAGAAAGTTATATAGATTTGTAATTTACGTCTAGTAAAAAATCTCCAGTCTTCTCATACTTTATTAGCTGCTGTATGTCCTGCAGGAAATGTTGTTTTATTTATAGTCTGACACAGTGCTCTCTGCTGCCACCTCTGGCTGAGACGGGAACGTTATCTCGGTTTTCTATAAATCCCCATAGAAAACCTCTCCTGCTCTGGACAGTTCCTGTCTCGGCCAGAGATGTCAGCAGAGAGCACTGTGTCAGACTGAAAATAAAACATTTCTTGCAGGACATAGAGTAACTAATAAGTATGGGGAGACTTGAGATTTTTAAATAGAAGTAAATTACAAATGTATATAACTTTCTGATACCAGTTGATTTAAAAGAAAGTTTTTGCTGGACAAGCCCTTTAAAAATCTCAAGTCTGCCAGTACTTATGAGCTGCTGTATGTCCTAAAGGAAGTGGTGTATTCTTTCCAGTTTGACACAGTGCTTTCTGCTGCCACCTCTGTCCATATCAGGAACTATTCAGAGCAGTAAAGGTTTTCTATGGGGATCTGCTACTGCTTTGGACAGTTTCTGACATGGACAGAGGTGGCAGCAGAGAGCACTGTGTCAGACTGGAAAGAATACACCACTTCCTGCAGGACATACAGCAGCTGATAAGTATTGGAAGAGTTGAGATTTTTAAATAGAAGTAAATTATAAATCATGTTCTAAGTTCTAAAGCCTGTAGACATGGCTTGTTAGCAGTAATGGCCTTACATTTCCTCATGGACATTGACCTAATGTACATGTATATGAAACCTTATAAAAAGTGATTAGGTTACTAAGCTGCCGTTTTCAGACTAGAATCATGTTGGTTGCTGCCAGATATCCTTTAGTCTCTTTCAGGGACAGTAAGTTTTATGTGCATCATAAAGAATCAAACCGTTTTCTTCCGTAGATAAGTAGTTCCAGAACGGACAGATAAACCACATGCAGGTTGGCGGAGCTGTACATACATAGTAATGGAGATAAAAGTGATTTACTCCTTCCGGCCGTAATAACTTCTGGCTGACATAGTTTCATGTAATATCTTATTAACCTTATTACACAAAGCACTGATGGCAATAGTGGCCTTTCACCTTGCGTTCCCTGTGTATGACGCATAAAGCAATGACTATGGAACCATACTGTAACAGTTACAGAAATTCTTATTTCACTTTTTACATCACTTTAGTGATGGAGCCCATTGATGCTCTCATATAACAGCAGATTATATCACATTAGGTACAGGGCAATAAAACTATGTAAGGGTACAAACCCACACACCGTATACGCAGCAGATACGCAACAAATACGCAGCAGATTTGATGCTGTGTTCAGTTATTTAGATCTAATCTGCTGCGTATTTGCTGCGTATACGGTGTGTGGGTTTATACCCTAAAAGCAGTTTTTCATTGTTATTTCCATATCCATGAACATGTCCACTGCACCCATAGTGTCTCCAGAATACTCTTTGGTACATAAATCAGATTTCAGTATTCCAAAACATGTTTTTTTGCATGGGCAAGGGCTGAGTGATTATTCAAATTAACCCCTTAAGGACCGGGCCAATTTCGTTTTTGCGTTTCCGTTTTTTCCTCCCTGTGCTTAAAAGGCCATAGCACTTGCAATTTTTCACCTAGAAACCCACATGAGCCCTTATTTTTTGCGCCACTAATTGTACTTCGCAATGACAGGATGAATTTTTTTTATAAAGTACACTGCAAAAGCAGGAAAAAAAATAAGTGTGGTGAAATTAAATAAAAAAAACCCACATTTTGTTTATTTGGGGGTATTTGTTTTTACGCCATTTGCCCTGGGTAAAACTGACTTATCAAGTAGTTACGATTACGACGATATGTAACATGTATAACTTTTCTTGTATGTGATGGCTTGTAAAAAATTCAAACCATTGTTAACAAAAATATGTTCCTTAAAATCGCTCTATTCCCATACTTGTAGCGCTTTTATCCTTTGGTCTATGGGGCTGTGTGAGGTGTCATTTACCGTGCAAGATCAGGAATGTGATAAATTAATAGTTCGGGCGATTACGCACGCGGCGATACCAAACATGTTTGTTTATTTTTATTTATAAAGGGAAAGGGGAGTGATTCAAACTTTATTAGGGGAGGGGGCTTTTTATTAACAACAACACTTTTTTTTTTCTTTTACATTTATACTAGAAGCCCCCCTGGGGGACTTCTAGTATAAGCACACTGATCTCTCATTGAGATCTATGCTGTATAGATATACAGCATAGATCGATGAGATAGGCACTCGATTGCTTTTGGCTGCTGCAGCCAGAAGCAACCGAATGCCGAGCCGGGATTAGCGCCATTACGGCGCAGACCCTGGACGGTAAAGGATGTGTGGATCGCTCCTCCAGGACAACGTCCCACTAGACACCAGGGAACGGCTCCGGAAGGTAATCTGATGCAGCTGTCAACTTTGACAGCTGCATCTGATTAGCGGGCACGGCGATCGGACCACGTTCCCGCTAATAGCCGCGGTCCTGCTCTGAATAGCGCGGCTCGCTCTAAACTCCCTTAACGACCGCAAGACGTAACTATACGTCTGCAGTCGTTAAAGAGGTCCTGTCACGCCCCGTGCCGGGGTGACAGGCTCCCTACCCCCCGTTACAGCCCCCTATACTCACCTGATCCCGCCGGGTCCCGCTTCCTGATCCGGTCTGGTCACGGAAATATGAGCTCCCGAAGCCCAACGCGCGCGCTCACAGGAGAGTCCGATGCCCATAGAGAACGATGGAGCATCGGACTCCCCATTCATTCTCTATGAGCGTCTGACTCTCCTGTGAGCGCGCGTGCCAGGCTTCGGGCGCTCATATATCCATGACCCGACCGGATCAGGAAGTGGAACCCGGCGGGATCAGGTGAGTATAGGGGGCTGTAACGGGGGGCCGGGAGCCTGTCACCCCAGCACGGGGGGTGACAGGTCTCCTTTAAGGGCATTAAAGGGGAACTCCAGGTAAGAAACAGTTACCCCTATTCAATCCCCACCCATAAGTTTGTCTGTAATAGGTTTCTATTACACAAATTGGTCTGTTTGTCTGCAGCACATCCAGTATCACACCCTGAAGCTGCTAAAAATCTTTACTGCCTGGTCCACTCTGTCTCCACTCCTCTGTCCTTCCCTCCCTTTTGAGACAGAAATCATAATTGCTGTGTTTTCTGTTCCCAGGCAACCTGTAATGCCTCATGCCCCGCCCACCACTGACATCACACAGTGATCACCTGACCAAGAGCAGGAAAACAGCCTCTCCTGAGTAGCGCACAGGAAACGAGACACTGTTGTTTTATCTCTCTCTCTCTCATCTATGTAGATGAGTAGATAGGTAGATACTGTGTATGCTGTGCAAAGCAGAAGCAGATTGAGACAGTGGTGGGCAGATACTGCAAGACAGGTACCTGGCAGTTGGTTCTGAGGTGCAATGCATGCTGGGAGAAGTAGTTTTGTAAATGTGGTATCATTTATAAAAATGTGGATCTGGCGCTATGAGCAGCATAGGGAAACTGTCAATCTGTGACTGATCAGTGAGTGCACCTATAAGCTTTTTGGGTGTTTTATTTTATGGGATCACTTTTTTTTTTGTTTTTTTTAGTGGCAAATTCAATAAAAAAAATAAATAAAACTGTTGTACTAGCTTAGGCGGAACTTTGTGTCACTTACATGCTGCAGCACACAAGGGGTTAAGTAGCAGGACACTCTTGTGGCTGCAGGCATCATTCTGCACCTCCGGCCACAAGAAGCCAATAGCTCCCCGGCGCAGGAGTGGCAGAAGAGAAGGGTGGGGGTAGGGGATTTAAAGTGACTCTGTACCCACAATCTGACCCCCTCCCCTCAAACCGCTAGCTGCTTTTAATACAAGATCTGTCCTGCGGTCCGTTTGGCAGGTGATGCAGTTATTGTCCTAAAAAACAACTTTTAAGCTGGCAGCCCCGTGCCCTACGGGAGCGGCCTACATTGTGTATGCATTAGGCTGGCACACCCTCTCCGTCCCTCCTCCCCACCCTCCTCATCATTAGGAATGCTCCAGGCAGGTTGCCTCCTATTCGTCAGCTGTGAGAGGGTGGCACATGGGCTGGGTCGTTAAGACACCTGTGCAAATGTTCATCTTGAAGAAAATGTTCCAGTGGCATTCTTAATGATGAAGAGGGTGGGGAAGAGGGACGGAGGGGTGTTGCAAAGTTAGGGCACAGATACTCCCGTAGGGCACGGGGCTGCCAGTTTAAAAGTTGCTTTTTAGGACAATAACTGCATCACCTGCCGAACGGACCTCATGACAGATCTTGGATTAAAAGCAGCTATCCGAAGGTACAAGCAGTTTGGGGGGGGGGGGGGGGGGGCAGATTGTGGGTACAGAGTCGCTTTAAATCGTGAATCGCCCATAATGTTACCAAAAATAGTTATAAAAGCCAATCTAAAGGGAACCTAGGCCAAGTGAACGTTTCATGGAAACAAGAATGTTTTATACATGACCTACCTGCGGATGGACTGTTGGTTTATAACTTTGTTAGATTTATATAAGGTATTTTGAGCTGATCTACTAGAATTGTAACACTTCTCACACAGTGGTGGATTCAGGATCATACATAGAAGGAAAGCCATCGTACAGGACGTGTCATTTCTATATTAATTATAAACTTGGCAGCAATTGGATTATTTTCCGTGAAGTTCTATTCCAGACACGTTGCCATATTATGAACCCAAACACTCATTTTCAACAGCTTTTAGAAGTTAATATTGTTTGACAGACCCGGCTAAAGAGATTTGATGCTTGTTCTGGTTTATTGCTGAGAGTAAGGAATCAGTCTGGATTAGGGACGCTCAGAACATACAGTCAGCCGCCTCAGAGAGCAGACATTAGAATGGAGACAAGCATGGCGGCTTCTGACGTAGCTTACACATTTAACAGACAGAAAATCCCACTCTTGAGAAGTGACGTCCTGGAGTAGTTGTGTTTAGACTCAGAGAATGAATTAGGATATTGGGTTTTTTGTAGAAAAGTATTGGATCTGCACAAAAGGAATTTTTTTTTCATGTCAACTGGTGTCAAAAAGTTGTATAGATTAGTAATTAGTAAATTGCTTCTATTTTAAAAATCTGAAGCCCTCCAGTACTTATCAGCTGCTGTATGTCCTGCAGGAAGTGGTGTTTTCTTACCAGTCTTACACAGTGCTCTCTGCTGCCACATCTGTCCAAGACAGGAACTACCCAGATCAGTAGCAAATCCCCGTAGAAAACCTCTCTTGCTCTGAACAGTTCCTGACATGGACAGAGGTGGCAGCAGAGAGCACTGTGTCAGACTGGAAAGAATGATATACTGCATCTGTATTTGATGATTTTCAAGGTTATTGCAGTATATTCCATATTAGGTAAACATGGTAAGCATGGCGACTAATACATGTATTATTAGTCCAGTACCCTTGTATAGATATATCTTCTCCAGCGTAGGAAGAACCTAAAACTACACCACAGGCTTTATCGAAAAGAATTCTACATAGTATTTCCTGATCCAGCCACAGAAAGGAAAAAATGTATATATAATTTTACATTTTTACAACTGGATCTCTGGTCTGGAGTCACTTGAAAAAATCCACGACATGCCTCATAATAGTATGTTATTATCAGGATTGCTCCCTATAAAAGTGAATGTTATTTGATAGGGCTGCAGGGAATACAGCAACCTTTGTGACCACTTAAAGCGACTCTGTTCCCACAATCTGACCCCCCAAACCACTTGTACCTTCGGATAGCTGCTTTTAATCCAAGATCTGTCCTAGGGTCCGTTTTGCAGGTGATGCAGTTATTGTCCTAAAAAAACAACTTTTAAACTTGCAGCCCCATGCCCAATGGCCGGGGCTTAGAGTATCTGTGCCCTAACTTTGCACCACCTCTCTGTCCCTCCTTCCCATCCTCTTCATCATTAGGAATGCCACTGGAACATTTTCTCCTGTCTGAACATTGCACAGGTGCCTTAACAATCCAACCCATGTTCAGTATTCACACAGCTGAGCATTCCTAATGATGAGGAACACGGGAAGGAGGGACGGAGAGGGCGTGCCAGCCTAATGCATACACAATCTAAGTCCCGGCCGTTGTTTTTTAGGACAATAACTGCATCACCTGCCGAACGGACCCCAGGACAGATCTTGGATTAAAAGCCGCTATCTGAAGGTACAAGCGGTTTGCGGGGGTCAGATTGTGGGTACAGAGTCCCTTTAAAGGGTTATCCTAGCTGTCCAGTAAATAATGCTTATTTATTGTTCTACAACTCTCTGATATACTATGTACATTACATGTAGTAAGAGAATTTGTCACTTACTGTGCCGATAGTAGTCCAGTGCTGGCTTTAATTTATTTTTAAGAAATCAACAGGGGTTGTGATCGCAAGCAGTCTTGCAATATACCCTTGGGCAATAGGGGTCTACCTTCACTGCGCATGTGTACAGTTCAGTAGCAGAGAATCCTCTCGCATTGTATGGTCAGCTCTCCTACCTCTGTAACCACACAGTGATATTATACTGACTGAATTGTTACATAGCAAAGAGCAGTGTCTCCTGGTAAGCAGAGCTGATAATATAAATAAAAAAAGTTAATACTATAATAAGCCCAAGATAATTGCCCTAATTCATGATGAACAGGCGTCTTTCCTTGTGTGAGCGCCCAAAGGACTGGGACTTCCGGTGTTTGGTCCCTTTTTTTTTGAACAGCGAAAAGACCAAATATCGGCACAGAGGGAGCATGGAGCAAATTTTATTTAAACATAGAAAACAAAACAAAAAAAGTGAGTATATTGCAAAACTGCTGGCGATCATAACTCTTGGTTATTGCTTAAATAAAATAAAATAGTGACATGTACGCTTCAATGTTAATGCGCAATTGAACATTACTGATCTGAATGTGAAATGTTCTTGAAAAGTTAATTCTTTGTGGTTCATTGCTGATTTCACCAGCCCTCTTTCTTTCCTCCAGATATACGAATGAGGTTGTACCCCGGCACCCATGCCTGAAACTTATTAGTAACTGTGAACAGATGCTTTCCAGCCACACGTCTCGCCGCCTGATAACAATGGAAAAGGTGAAGGAGTTTGAGGTGAGAGAGCTTAGAGAGGGCACACACTGTGGAGGAGACATATTTTCTCTCTTTTTTTTTTTTTTTTTTTTTTCCCCCCCATGTTGCACAAAAATGCAATTTATTTAAACAGGTGAGAACAACTTTTAACATTAATAGTACTACAGTACTGCTTATCAGCAGCAAGTGTTCAGCTTTTATTTTGCGTTCTTCCTTCTGAGCATGTGCAACACACTGATCGTTCAGTCCGATGCCTCTCATTCTAGTAATTCTAAATGATCCGTTTGTATTACATCGAGTTCATGAGAATTCACAGTGATTGCAAAAGAATGACCTTTAGGGTGAATCATACAGCAGGTATGCTAAACAGATTTTGCTGAAAGCCATGCACATGCATTAGAAACAACCCCATCATGTACTGAATGCATTTTCCAGTTGTACAGTTTTTGCCATGAATTTTTCCAGTAAATTAACCCTAAAGGGGTTGTATGAGGATTCTTATTTTCAGAAACCGTACCACTTGTGTCCATGGGATTTGAATGGAAATAAATTCACTGTTATTTATAAAAACAAAAACCAAACACCTTTTTGGCTAAATTAATTTTTTGATCGCTTGTGCTTTGGTGCTTAGACTCCAGCTACCCCAAATCCCTGTGTAATATTTTATTATCATCCTCTGTGGTGATCATCTGCAAATATTTAAACTCTTTAGCCCATCTACAAGGTCACTAATAGAGATGAGTACAATTGTTCAGCATTTGAATACCTTCCGGGTCACAGAGCGGCCGGTGTTTTACCCAGTGGGAACATGGCCCTAAGGTGCATGCATAACTGTAATGGAGATTCAAGCCAAGTTACCATACTATTCAAGATCTCATGTGTCCATACGTATATGCCATTCAAGATACCTCCACAAATCCTCAGCAAGAATATATACACAATCTCTGCCTAAACACTTGTACTTCCTTCATGGTAGTACATTATGATGTGTACTGTACACAAATATCAACGAGCACGGTAAACCGGCGCTTTTACCTGATATTGCCGGAGACCCGCGTTCCTATAATGATATCCTGTAGTAGTTCATGATTGGGGTCTGTGTGTGTCCAACTGGCTACATGTAAGTAACACTTCCAACCAGGTTGGTGCTCCTGCTGAAGGCACCATAAGCTAGTACAACGTTCCGAGTGGATGTGGTGACAAGTGTCTTTGGCCCTAGGCAGGTTGTTGGGGCTCGGAGGTGTGGTGCGAGTATTTCTTCTACTCTTGATGGGACAGTTAATGGCTGTTTCCAAACCATGGTATTAATTGTACCAAGACTGGATGAAGACTGAAAGCCATTTCCTGCTGAACCATACAGATGGCCAGATCCATATCTGGTGTAAACCGCGTGAATCCATGTCCTATAAATACACCATTGGAGTTCAACAGACTGGTGATTGCTGTGTCATGGTCTGGAGAATTTTTACCTGAAATGACATAGGACCATTGGTCATCTTACCAACATTCTTGAATGGTGAATGCTATAAGTACCTGTTAGTAGACATCTACACCAGGGATGGTCCGAACCTGCTTCGTACGAACCCGAACTCTCGGAAATTATTCCCACTGTCTGCCCGCTCCGTGGAGATGGTGGATACAGCGAGAGGACCGCCTGGAAAATTGGATATAGCCATAGGCTGTATCCCAGTTTTCCAGGCGGTCCTCCCGCTGTATCCACCCGCTGCACAGAGCGGGCAGACAGCGGGAATCTGATGCCGAGCGTTCGGGTTCATATGAACCCGAACCTCGGCAGGTTCGGACCATCCCTAATCTACACCTTTATCTTCACCCACCACAGTATCTTCCAGAAACAACACGACTCTTGTCTCCAGTTCAGATGTGGTTTGCAATTTAGCTCCGTTCACTGTAATGGAATTAAGTTGCAAAACCACACCCAAACTAAAGACAAGAGTGGTGCTGTCTCAGGAAGAAAGTGGTCATATTTTTCTAATGCCGGATAACCCCTTTAAGCTTAGTAAATATTTTTGCCCTAAGCAGCACCTGCTATTCTTCACAGATCCCTGTATTCCATGTCTGCACATTTTCTTATTAAACCAAGCCATGTGATGACTCCTTGAGAGATCCAATTTTGAGCTGCTGACAAGTGGAGATGGAAGCGATATGAGGTTTGCTGAGCAGGGCACCAACATGGAATTTGTTCTACTTTATTCCTCAGATGGCTGCTTTCTTACCTTGTTCACCGTGCTTGACCATCTGTAGCTTATATTTGGTTTGTCAAAACATCACGTGTTGATGGATCCCACCGCAGTGTCGCCCAGCACCTATGATGTGCACAACCAGCGACATCCCGGCCTGTAGGGGGATAAAACAAGAGCGGGAATGAGAAACAGCCCCAACATTAACATAACAAATTGTGCATGTTACTCCTCAGATCAACTGTGTTGATTTTGGCACAAACAAAAAGTTTGCCGTCTTTTCCTCCCCTTTAAACCCTTGGCACTTGTTTATTTTCTCTCTGTATTTTGTTTGTCATCCATGGGCAGCTCTTACATCAAGCCGCCTCAGTCCACACCGTTCATTAGTTTTCTTGTTAACCCCTTACAGACCACCTGTGGTTGGTGCGCTCCTTCTGCTCTAATATTCTATGTTGGCGTTTTGTTATTTTATTATTGGCTGTTTAGCTAAGCATCTCTTTGTGGTTTTAAGTGTTTGTATTACAGCACCTGATTGTAGCTCGGAGACTAATGACTTACTGCTCTTTGGCAGGCGAACGGGCAGGTGCTTCTAATTCACAGACCAGATGGTTTTCAGATACTTTGCACATTGACACCATGACTTCACATTGCACGCTCTGCTTTAGGGTACAGAAGAGCTATGAATGAATTCCTTTTCATTATGAATATCTTCTGCCGTGCTAGGATGAAGCCTTGTCCTAGAGTATTTCTTCTCTATAGAGACAGGTCATTTTCTTTTGGAAAGCCTCAGCCACCACACATATGGGTATAATGTTGTGGCTGATCGATGGATGTGTATGGAGTAAAAAAAAAAAAAAAGACTGGCTTAATATTGAGTTCAGGAGATTCAGATGGCCACTCCAGAACTTTCATTTTGTTCTGCTGTAGCCAATGACAGGTCGATCATGACAACCGAAAATATTCAAATGACCCTGGTCACATACCTGTTGATTTCGGTCTGATAACATGCACAGAATTTGAAACAAATTGACAAAAATTTCGTCCAAAACTGCCACCAAAATTTTTGGGATGCAAAGAAAAACCCACAGATAACATCAGCTGACATACAGAAATCTCTGAAAATTAGCGGTGTGACTGTTAAGATGCACAATAAGGAGGCACTTAAAGAAAAATAGGCTGCATGGTGGAGTCGCCAGAAGAAAGCCATTACTGCGCAAATGCCACAATGTGTATTGCCTACAATATGCCAAACAGCACAAAGACAAGCCTCAAAACTTCTAGAACAAGTTCATTTGGAGTGATAAGACCAAAATCTAACTTTAGCCACAGCCATAAACGTAACATTTGAAGAGGTGTCAACAATGCCTATGATGAAAGCACAGAGGTGGATGGCTGATGTTTTGGGGATGTGTAAGCTACAAAGGCAGAGGAAACATGGTCAAAATTGAAGGGAAGATGAATGCAACACGTTATCAGAAAATACTTGAGGCCCATTTGCACTCATCAGTCCGAAAGCTGCACATGGGACGTACTTAGAAGTTCCAACGTGTCAATGATCCAAAAGACAAGGCCAAGCCGACCAGGTCATAGGTTACAGCAGAACAAAGTGAAGGTTCTGGAGTGGTCATCTCAGTCTCCTGACCTCAGTATCATTGACAGGAACTGGAGGCTTTTTGCCAAGAAGAATGGGCAGCTTAACCATATGAAAAAATAAAGAACCTCATCCACAACTACCACAAAAGACTTCAAGCTGTCATTGATGTTAGAGAGGGCAATACGCGGTATTAAGAACTGTAAAAGTATGTAAGCTTTTGATCAGGGTCATTTGGATGTTTTGGTTGTCATTATGATTTAATAAGAGAAAACACAGTAGTTTGACAATACATATCTTTACCAACCACAAACAAAAAAGCAAAAAATTCAGCCGGGGTATATAAACTTTTGAGTACAACTGTATTTTGTAGGTGTAATATAAGGTGTATTGTGAAGGTGTAAGGGCTTATTCCCACGTTCTGTGAAAAATGGACAGCACGGTCAGAGAAGCCCTATAGTGGAATCTTTCCCCGCCCAGCATGATGTATCACTATGATGCCGGGAGCAGGGAAAGTGTTGAAGCAGCTGTGTGGCTGAAACTGTGCCGTTTCACAGTACATGGTAATAAGCCCTTATGCATTGTGCAGGCTAAAAATGGAATATTTGCCCTATTATTCCTAAGGCCATTGTGAAGGTTAAGGCTATGTTCATACATTTGTTTTTTAACAGTCGTCAAAACCACAGCCGTTATTTTGAGTATCAAATAACTGCCATGTTTAACATACTTTGGCGGCCGTCATTGCAATGACGGCCGCTGATACATGTTTATATTTGCCATGGCTGCCTTTACACACCCTTATGGGTGTGGCTTTTTGTAAAGGGTAAATGTTACAGCTTTCATTACTTATTTTATATCACACCTCATGGTGCTTGTTCTGGTAAAAAGTCGTTTTTATCACCTGTGGATTGGTATTTGTGGGCGGGGCCTTGCGGCCTATGTGCCACATCGCTCCACCTCTAGCACCACTTAGCCCCGCCCCATCCATGATGTCATTGCCGCATAGGCCCCACCCCCCTCAGCAGCCATTGGAAGGGCCAGCCTAAAGTTTTAGGCCCTAGATTGTCCCACACCAATGGCCACTGAGAGGGGGGGGCCTATGCGGCGATGATGTCACGGATGGGGCGGGGCGATGTGGCACATAGACCGTGAGGCCCCGCCCACATATACCAATCCACAGGTGATAAAAACAACTTTTTACCAGAACAAGCACCATGAGGTGTGATATAAAATAAGTAATGAAAGCTGTAACATTTACCCTTTACATCACAAAAAATCTATCACGGACCAGCCACCCAGATAATGGCAGCAGTGCAAATCAGGGGGGCCAAGATACGTTCAATTAAATACTATCACAGAGGCGTATCACATAGGACGTACCGATACGTCCTGGAAGTCTGTCCCCAGACGACCCTGGACGTACCGGTACGTCCTGAGCTATGAAGCGCGCTGCGGAGCGCGCTTCCTAGCAGGTGGGGGCCGGCTGCAATCAGCAGCCGCCACCTCACCACTAATGTCACCACTAATGTCACGCGATCGCTGCAGCGTGACATTAACTCCTTAAACGCCGCAGCCGCAGTGTAAGTGACGGGGAGTCCCCTGTCACTTACCGATCGGGACCCCCGCAGTGTCACTGCGGGGGTCCCGATCGTTAAAACAGACCGCCGGAGGTCTCTCACCTGCCTCCGTGCGGGCAGATATAACAAAGCATCATTGCGAACGGCATAGACAAAAAGAGGGAAAAAAGTGCGCCGGTTACCGATTTTGTTACATTATATATAAAAATTTTTTTATAAAAAGCAATCAAAACGTCCGATCTTCACAAATATGGTATTAATAAAAACTAGAGATCATGGCGGAAAAAATGACACCCCATACAGCCCCATAGGTGAAGAAATAAAACTGTTATAAGCGTCACAATAGGCCCACTTTATTAATAATTGCCAAAAAAAAGGATTTCATTAAAAAATATATATAACATTAGAGAATCTGTGTAAACCTGCATATGGTTGTGATCGGACTGACCTATAGAGTAATGGTATCATGTCGCTGTTACCATATAGTGCATTACGTAGACACAGGAACCCCACAAACGTTACCATATTGCATTCTTTTTTACAATTTCACCTATTTATATCTTCATAAATAATATATTTGGGATTCCATCATACATGTTATGGTAAAATGAATGACGCCATTACAAAGTACAACTTTTCCTGTAACAAATAAGCCATTACATGGCCTTGTAGATAGAAAACTGAAAGTGCTAGAGCTCTTAGAAGGGGAGGAGGGAAAAACGAAAGCGCAAAGATCAAAATTTGCGCGGTCCACTAGGTTATTTTGGGCCTGGTCCTCAAAGGGTTAAAATATAACTTTTATTGTTATTGCGTAAAACTTTAAAAACGCCACCAACATATACACGTGTGTGGGTACACTCACACTCAGGTCGGGTGTACTCCACTAATTGCCAGAAAAATCTCTTATTTGGGACAATCTCCACACAAAGAACAGACAACCCAATACAAAAACCAAATTCATAAACAAACCCAACGCGTTTCCCCATCTATCCTTGACGGTTCGTCAGGGGTTAATTCCGTGTGTATGTATGTCAACACCTCTATAGACCTATTACCTAGGTGTTAACTAACAGCACTGACTCCGTATGATACAGTCAATATGGGACAAATGCAGCGGCGCCGCAATTCAATACACAGTAACGCACTCTTCTCCCAACAGTGTCAGATGCAACAAAACAGATTTAAGAGGACATAACAAATTAAACAAACAGGAGGTGGCTCAACTGAGCCCCTTACTATGTCCCCTGCGGCTGGCGCAAGGTCTATGGTCCGACCCGCGTAGATAAGACGCTGCTCCAATGTGGTGATGGCCGCTGTCAAGGCTAGACGGGGAACCGCGTTGGGTTTATTTATGAATTTGGTTTTTGTATTGGGTTGTCTGTTCTTCATGTGTGGAGATTGTGCCATATAGGAAATTTTTCTGGCATTTTGTGGGGTACACCCGACCAGAGTGTGAGTGTACCCACACACATGTATATGTTGGTGGCGTTTTTAAAGTTTTACGCAATAACAATAAGTTATATTTTAAATATGTGATACGCCTCTGTGATAGTACCCTTTACATTACACCTCATGGTGCTTGTTCTCGTAAAAAGTTGTTTTTATCACCTGTGGATTGGTATATGTGGGTGGGGCCTTGCGGCCTATGTGCCACATCGCCTCGCCCCATCTGTGACGTCATCGCCGCATAGGCCCCCTCAGTGGCCATTGGTGTGGGACAATTTAGGGGGGTGGGGCCTAGAGCTTTAGGCTGGCCCTTCCAATGGCTGTTGAGGGGGTGGGGTCTATGCGGCGATGCCGTTATGGATGGGGCTGGGCTAAGTGGCGCTAGAGGCGGAGCGATGTGGCACATAGACTGCAAGGCCCCGCCCACATGTACCAATTCACAGGTGATAAAAACAACTTTTTACCAGAACAAGCACCATGAGGTGTGATATAAAATAAGTAATGAAAGCTGTAACATTTACCCTTTACACCTGTGGAGAGCAGTCAAAATGGAAAACAGTGTCACTTTAAGCAGTAATTTGACCTTTTCCTTTCACTTGCTTTAAAAATCTCCCTTGTTGTGTTTTTACTAGAGATAAGCCATAGGCTGTATCCATGTTTTCCAGGCCTCCCAAGGGCTGCATCCAAGTACTCCAGCCACCAGTATTTACATGCCACATAATTGGACTCAATTATGCTTGAGTCACGCTCATCTCTAGTTTTTAACCACCATGTAGTAAACAGTACATCGATGCAATGGCTGCTAGAATTCTGCTCAGAAAGTACGCGCACGTGTGTGTGTGTGTGTGTATGTGAATATATATATTATTATACTATACATATTATATATAGTGTCTCCTGTCAGCTTAAAAAAATATTGCACAGATGAAACTTTACCAGTCCTCTATTGCACAGAGAATCTCATACTCTCAGTGTACTGGGAGTATATTGCACGTGGTTGAGATGCTCAGTATTATCTAATGCTTAGAGTCTCGGTACCTGTTTGTAAATTTATAGCAAAGACTGAATTATTTTGTTGCCTGAGATGCTGTCTTGTGCAGGTCCCAAACATTCAGGCATAGATATACAGGTCAAAGTATAGCTGCATTCTTCTAATTCAAAGAACAAAGTCTTAATGGGAGTCCCATAGAGATGTTAACATATTGTACATATACCATGAATGTCTCAGATGGAATAGGCCTTTATAGGGTATTCTAGTAATAACTAAAGATGAGCAAATCTCAAGCATGCTCAGGTCCGTCTGAACCCGAACCAGTGGCATTTGATTACAGGTGGTGGCAGACGGATGCAGCCCTAGGGAGTCCTGGAAAACATAGATACAGCCTATGGTTTCTGACTGTATTCATGTTTCCTAGGGCTGCATCCAACTTTTTCACCGGTAATCAAATGGGGGTCTTATTTTCCCAGTTCAGATGGTTCAGCACTCTACTGCACTGCAACTATAATCAAAGGCTAAGGAACAGGATTTATTTTTTTCACTAATCTAAGATGTGTACCAACAGTGGTCAGGGTCCTGCAAATGGCCTTAGTTTTATATGATACCTTGTTGACTATGTGCTGTCCCCACTAGAAGTAGCTGGAAGCATACTGTTATACATCTACACTCAAGAGTTACAGAAACATTGTAGCTTGCAATGTCCTTCTAATTGTGCAAATACCATTAACATCTATAGGAGTTGTGCAACCCATGTAAAGTGGCAGGCTTGACTCCGCAACCAGGCAGAGGGGGCTAGAGGGGCCTCCATCTCCAGATCAGGCCAGGTCCCAGAGGCGCGACGTACATCCATCAAACACTGTGGTTATGTCATCAATGTCCAGGTGGGAATACCACTTTAAATAATACTGTGTCATATTGAGACATTATATGACGGAACCCAGAGCCGCCACTTAGTACTGAACTATAGGAACTCTCTGTGCTGCCGTACAGGCTCTCTTTATGAGGCTCCGTTACTTAAAGCTGCAGGAATATCAGAAGTAATATTTTATTATGTGTGCAGAACATGCCAATGTGTTACCTGGGCACGCTTGTTCTCCAGATAGATTGCAGGGCAGCTCATCCATCATGCTGGTGTAAGCAGTGTCACTGTATGGGGTCATTATATTGGTTAATCTTGTGGGGTTTGCTCCTGTGACTTGCATCTTAATGATGAAGAGTAAAGAGTAGATTGGGTAAGGCATTCTTCTCTAAGCCATTGTATATACCATAATCCTGTAATATTGCACTTATTATCTCTTCTACCATGGCGTTCCTTGGCACTGCAGATGTGCTTTGTGGAGCCAGCATGCTCGGAGGCATTAACCCTCTTTACATTGCCAGAGCCTAATTTGGCTGTGAAAGGAGGGAGATTTGTATGACCCTCTTGGTAATTGACTGCACTACTTAACTGCAGTAGATTTAAGCATTTGTTTGCACCACATTGTTTGGAAACCATTCACTTAGTATAGAAACCCTCTTTTCTGCTTTATGTCAAGATCCGAATCTTTAGACACACTTTGGAATTGGCTCCCAGCGGCGATCCTCCCTCGCACTCTAATTTCACAGTTGTTGATTTGACTGCAGGATAAAGTTGTTATTCAGGACTTGGTTTCCAGCTCTCCTCCTAATCCACTAAACAGGGAATTATGTCGCTTGGGTTCTAGGAGGTTCTTTTTTTTTTTTTTTTTTTTTTTTTTAAATTTAATCTAAAGCAATAAAGATCTGCTCTCTCGAATGCGTTTGTTTTGGACCGGTCGATGACTGTTTGCTCCCAATTATAAGAAGTTTAAACAAGGGACCTTGTATATTTCTGTCTGCTTTAGGTTGTTAGCTGAAGTGGTTCCTGCCGCCTCACACCTGGTACTTATTTTCTGTCCACAAGCGTAGATTATTATCTTACTTGCTAAGCACCAAATGTACAGTTGCTAGATTGATAGTCAAGAGAACCAATAAAGGAAATTAAAGAAATAATAACCTATTGAAAGTACGAATACCAATTACAACTTACCCCATGTAACAGCATTTCTTCCGCTTTAAGAAGACCGAGGCCACCCACATACAAGCCCCATATTTCACTTATTTGCCCTTTTGAATTATAATTTTTTTTTTACTTACATATTTGACGTTTCCAATTTATGAATATGATATATAACGTCCTTCAAATCTCGGTATGAGCGCTATATTTGGCCATGTTCACACTAAATTAACGGCCGCCATTTTGATTTAAAATAACAGCCTGTAAATACAATGGGTGTTAGTTCACACAATAACACAATATACAATAACATTAATGTTCGTGTCATTAATTTGTGGCCGTTATTAAGTGAACAGCGGCTGTTATTTTATGTTGTTCACACCCAAAGGGGTGTGAAAAAGCAGCCATATCGGACACAACTTAGAATAATTTATCAGCAGCCATTATTGTAATGACAGCCACCGTAGTATGTTAGACAACGGCCGTTATTTAATACTCAAAACAACAGCCATGGTTTAGAGTATCAAATAATGACAGTTGAAAATCATTGTGTGATTTGCTAGATTCTGACAGGTCCGTAAATATGGACGGTGTGCAGCGGAACGGGGTCCGGAGTTTTCTGAGCTTTTGGCATCATAATGATACGTGATGCCGGGAGCAGCGGCAATGTTAGATTCTAACAGGTTCGTTAAGATGGACGGTGTGCAGTGGAACGGGATCTGGAGTTTTCAGAGCTTCTGGAATCATAATGATACAAGATGCCAGGAGCAGCGGCGTGGCTGTGTCAGTACAGTACCATAAAGATTTCAACAGTTTCTGAGCTCCTGGCACCATAATGAGACATGATGACAAACTCTGTTCTATTGCACACCATCCGTATTTATGCAGTGGAGCTTGGAACATGTGAATCATCCATATTTATGTAGTGGAGCTTGGAACGTGAGAATGCCCCCTTATTGTAGATCGGTGCAGATATTCCCATGTCTGTATTTCAGATATACAGCCTGCCCTAGTATTTGTTATTGTATTGCATTTTTGATATTAATGAAGTGTGCCAAAATATTATTTTCATGTATTTTCATGGCATGTGACCTAAAACAAATCTGTATTATGTCTCTTATTTACTGTTCTATTTTATATAGAAAATAGATCTGTAATTACTGTGTGAATGTGGCCTTAGGGTGCATTCAGACTGAGGAACACACCCTTACACCTATGCTTCCCTACCGGTTGCTTAGAAGCCGTATGTTCGTCTGAGCCCCATAGATACAGCATTACTAGACCTTTGTACTAGAGTCAGAACCATATCACTATTATAATCTATTATTTTTTTAACAAAAAATGGAACAATCTGCTTATGTGAATAATGGAGCTCTGATTTATGTTCTGTAGCACACCTTCCATATTTAAAGGAGTATTCCACTCCAACATAACTTTTCATATGTTGCTGCCCATGGTGAGGCAAACAATTTCTTTCCTACTTGTTATTATCTATTCAGTCTCCTTCCCCCAGTTGTGAGCTGCTGCTTTCTGCTATAGAAACAAAAATTTGTGTGTGAGTTTTTCTGTCTTTCCCTCCTTCCCCTCCCTTCTCAGATGCTGATATAATTAAGTCCCTATATGCAACTTTGTAACTTTTTTGTAATGCTGGGAGGGATAATCACAGTGAGTTCATCAGTAACATGACCTCAGTTTAACTCTCCCAGCATTACAAAGAAAGCTACAGTAAGTTGCAGATAAAGCCTGCCAGAGACTTGTTTACATCAGCCGTCCCAGAAGGGAGGAGGGGGAGATGGAGAGAGTAGTTCTTACACAGTTTTTTGTGTGTTAAGCAGAAGGCAGCAGTTCAGCTCTGGAGGAAGGAGACTGAATAGATAAAATTATAATAGATAGTATTATAATAGATAGTAAGTATGGAATAAATTGTTAGTCTCAGCATGGGCAGGAACATATGAAAAGTGGAATACCCATTTAAGGACCATGCACGGAAAAGGGTTTGGGAGTAATTCTGCAGTGCACTGTACTGCAGTGCAGATGAGGGACTGAAACAACTTCATACAATCTCTGGGAACTGTATTGAATAAGGCTACATTTCACAAATTCAGTAGTTTTTCAGCACCATGTTCACTCACAGTATTTTTGCTCAGTATTTTTCAACCAAAACACATAAAAGATCTGTTCACACACTGTTGAAATTGAGCGGATGGCCGTCATTTAAAAACAACAGCTGTTAAAAATGAAATGACTTATTTTCAACAGTGTGTGAACATAGCCTTTCTGTGTGTACAATCCACTCCTGGTTTTGGTGGAAAAATAGTGAGCTAAAATACTGTGTGCGAACATAGCCATAATCTGTAAAAAATTCATTCAGATTGCATGTGTAACATGTATTTTTTGTTCATGAGCAAAATTACTCATTCGTATTTTTTTAAGGATTTGTGGACGTTACAGCCATTTAATCTGTAAGGCCTTATTCACACGTCAGTATGTTTTTTCTGGATGAAAATCTGGATCCTCTATTTTTCATCCACAATCCGCAAAAAAATCATCCGTTTTGCATTCGTATTGTGTTCCATATTTTTATCTGTTTTTTGCGGATCCGCAAAAAAAAAGGTGTGTAGTAAAGAAAAAAAGAGTGGATGGCAAAAATTATGTCAGTAGTTGTCCTAACCCCCCAAAAAGGTCAGCTGGTCATCTGGGGGTCATTCTATAGTCATTTCTATCAGGCAGGATATTTCTGGCAGGAGGAGCTTGGTGATGTAAAAAAAAAAAAAAAAAACGGATCCGTGATACGGATGGTTTTACGGATGTTTTTGCGGATTCCAATGTACTCTCCGAAAATTTTGTGCTCTCCATAGACTTCTATTGGGGTGTCCGTTCCGTAATTACAGGCAGTATTACAACCTGTCCAATTTTAATTTTTTTTTCACGGATTGTGGATCCGCAAAAAAAACGGATGTATGAATAGCATCATTGAAATTGAAGTATTGTAATATATTCAATTTTTCCTGGTCCGGGAAAAGGACTGAAAAATACTGACGTGTGAATTGGTCCTAAGAATTACGGATCCGCGAAGATTCTGGACGCTCCCATAGACTTCTCTGGAACGATCTATGTCACATTTATGGTCCGTTTTAGAGCTTGTCAGTAATTTTTGAGGATCTGTTAATATACGGACAGTGTGAACATCCTATTTGAAAGCAATGGGCCCTAAATTTGTCTGTAATTGCAGATTCACAATTACAAACAAAACAACAGCCTAAGAGTCATGCCGTGTTCTATTTATTGTATTACGGTCATAACCTGATGTTTTTTGTGCACTCTCTTGATCAGGACAAGGACCAATACGCACATTTGGAGGATGGACAGCATTTACTGTATCAAGGTCACAACTCCTTCCGTGAGAAGTATTTTAGCGGCTTAGCGAAGAGAATTGCCAGAGGCGAACGAGCCAGAGCCAGAGAAGAAAACTGCAGCGATTTCAGTTCTACACAAGAGCAGCAGGGTGTCTGATGTCCAGTGTTTTATGTTATTTTAAGTATTTTGCATCTCATGGATGCGGCTGAGATTTCAGTCTCTCATTCTCAAATGATTATGAAAAACTTTCCACGCTCTCGAGGTGTAATGAGCCATCTCCCTTAATACCTTCCCTAACATCTGCTACAATAACTGACAGGTGTGTGGACGCACATGCTCCACCCTCTACTGCTGACGGATAGTTGATCCTCAGGATCGATGAGCGGGGGGGGGGAAGCATGTTCGCTGTATTTTCTGTGAATACAGACAGCAGCAAGAACGAAACAACATGGCTGACGATGCTCACCAAGTGTTCTTATTACCATCTGCAAAAGGACTTCTCACCTGCCTTTGACCTTGTGTTTTGTGACCACCACCGTGAAGGGTTATGAAGGGGTTAAACTAACATAGAACGGTTTCATATTCATTTGGAGGACTGTGCGAGGTCTCTGGTTTACATTCTCGTATTTTATTGTATATAAACCTGCGCTCTGTATTTATAGTCTTTTTAATGGGAATTAGCACCGCTAAGTGGCCACAGAGCCGGAGCTCACTGGCTGCCGCGTCTGTCTTTCACAGAAGGAAGTTGCACTGTTTTCTTTTCAGTCTCCAACCTCTGGAATCTGTTCTTAACATGTAAGGGTGATGAAGTGTCCCTCATTAGGGAGATTGCTTTCATTTGTTATTGTTTGTAATTGATACACATTAAACACACACAAGCTTGCTTTGTCTTGTTACAGCAGCGTTGCATGCAGGGACCCTTTGTGGTTTGTTATTGGTCTGACCCTGGCCGGTAATGTTAAGCCCAGAGGACTTGGACTGAGGCTTTGGAGGGCGATGGCATTTTGTTGAGCCTGTCCACATCTGAAGCTCATCTGTTCTTTTTCATTTGTTTTTACATTCCTACTATCCACCGCTCTCTTAAGACAGCTGACTTTATGTTGTTGTTTTTTTTTTCCCTTTATTACTCACAACCTAGAAGATTTTTTTTTTTTTTTTGTGGAGCCATAATAAATAGGTGTATGGCTCCTCTTGATAATTCTCTTTTGAAATTGAATCCGTGTTTAGACTTTTATGTCTCTTTATTTTTATTTGGTTCTAACACTTTGCTGATTTTACCTTGTCACCCTTGGGAAGATAACTGTAAAGATGAATCACTAATAATTGTGGTCAGTAAGACCTTTTGCCCTTCCTCACACAGGACAGGACTAAACTATTGCACCATGTACTAATGATGTATTCTGGGTAAGCATGGGAAAATGGCAAAAACAACACAAAGAATGAAATGTTCCTGGAAACTAGACCCTTTCAGCAAACAGCCAAGAGTTTCTGTGTAATATGCATGCACAGATTTATAGGTGGATTTTTACAGGTATTCCTGTTTGTCTATAAAACCAATTCTTATCGCGAAACTGGATGTAAATAAATACCTTGAGATTTAGTTGATAGTGTAGTTATGTTGTGGTATAGGAGTATAATAACACCTTTACTGAAAGCTGTAGTGGATTGTTCTTTATTAACCTGATTGAAATCACAGAGGAGGGAAATTATCAAGGATTAGGGATGAGCAAATTTAGGTTGTCAGCCGGCTGCTTTAAACTTCATGCCGCTCCTCTCTGGGTGCCTGGAAAAGCTGGATCCAGTCCTGGGAAACTTCTCCCAGGTTCCCAGGATTGGATCCATCTCTTCCAGGCACCTGGAGCAGAGCGGCATGGAGTTTAAACGCAGACTGCTGACAAACTGATCGCCAAACTTGCAAACTAGTTTTGCTAGTACTGTAAATTCACTCACCCCTTAAAGTTTTTTTTTGTTTTTTTTTACACTGCTTGACATGACGCTTGTTTGCAAGTGCCTTTACACAGTGCAAAAATTGAGCGGACGAGCAGTACCAATGATCATTATATGGTTTGTGTGGCCATGAAAACTGACAGCACAGATATACAGTATATCCATGCTGTAAGTTTCCATATCATACATGCGGTACATACCTAGTGCACTGTTGATTGATCCGGAATTCTGCCCCCGCTTCCTTCGGCTGTCAATCATTCTAGAGGAGGCAGAAGCCCGAAGATACTACCGGCGGCCAGAGAGCTGGGTGCTGGATCACACAGCAGAGCACATTAAAAGTTATATAGATGTGTCTATACAATGTATTACCATATCTGTACGGTTCTGCCACACTGGTAGCTAATAGAAATCCAGGAAGTAAAGAAAGATGTCCTCTGTGCCAATTCACATTGTCTCCTGCTCCCACTGCTCTCCCACCTTAGGAGAAAAATATTCCATGCTTCTGTCTCACATTGTGTGTGTTTGCTGGGCACAGGCTGATGATGTAGACAGGGGGCAGGGTGTGATGTCACAGGAGGCTTGGCTGGATCACCCAATCCCCTGAGTGATTCACCATCTCTGACTGGCCAGAAGCAGCTGTTGCAAGGACTGGAAACTGCTGAACCAGGAAGTACAGAAACATAATACAGAACAAAACCCCCAAAACAAATGGATTTTTTGTAGTTTCAAAACTGGGATAGATAGGTACGTAATGCTATATGCTTCTGCAGAAGTTTCATTTTTTTCAACCTGTACCTGGAGTTTCCCTTTAATTATAAATCAGTCTAAAAGATGCGATCACCTTAGGATTGGGCATTCTCTACCTTGGCTAATTGCAATAACTTTTGCATGGGCAAATTATCGTCTGAAGCAACGTTTCAAGTAGAACTCCTGGCTGATAATCGGCCCAAAGAAAAGGCCTTTTATACCTAGCACAGACTGGGTAAAATTAGCAAGTTGAAAATTTGCACAACATTTTTTCTGATTTTTACCCAGTCTGTGCTGCGCTCGCCAAGTGGGTAGAAAAGGGGAGCGTGACCCAAAGCAAACAATTAGCGTGGCCTCCCTTTGTGCCTTATTTATTACAATTTACGCAATTTACTGCACTTAAGTTAAAGTATTTTAGTTCATTTCTGCTCCTACATTTATGAAGCTACCACATGGGTAGCCTCTGATGTGCAGGAATTTCTCAGAGACTTGCACATGTATATTGCCGCTTATGGTATATTCTTCCCTTAAGTATTTATGTAATTCCCAGGTTTAACATCAGAATCAACTTTATGGAAAAAAAATATCAAGTTCAGGCTTAGTCACAGCTCAGTGCTAGAACTAAAATAATTTCCACATCTCCAAGGGGGCTATTCACATGTTATGTAATTACAGTCTATACACGGAAGATGGTCTATGGACTGGATTCACAGAACTACTGGCATCATATGGCATTATGATGCCAGGAGATCCAAATCAGTCTAAATCTTTGCTCTACAATACTGACACAACTATGCAGCTGAGTCAGTACAGTAGCACAAAGATTTAAACTGATTCAGAGATCCCGGCATCATGATGCCAAGAGCTCCAAATTTGTTCTGCGGCACATTGTCTGTATATATGGACTGTGCATGGAATGTGTGAATCCTCCCTAAAACAGCCAAAGCTGTGCTCAGTAGTGGCCCATACATGCACACAAACTGTATAGCAAATTTGAAATCATCCATATCTAGCTTTAGGCCCATAATGTATCTCAGATTTATACAGTGGTGTTTTGCTTTTGCAATAAAAACCTTAAGAGGGGGGGGGGGGAATTCAGAGTTATTGCATGCCACATTATGGAGGCATTCTTTTCTTTACACATCACTCACATGTCCTCTATTGCTGCATATATGTTTGGTCACAAAGCACGCTCTCATCGCACAGGATAGGCAGCCGCTCAGGCAACATGGCTGCCCCCAAAATATTATACAGACAATGAAAGAGTAGGAAAAAAATCTTTAATTATCCGGTTTTAATTAGTAAAAAAAAAATTAAAATAAAATAAAAGCGGGGCTTCGATGTAACAACTGGTTGCACCACCCTTAACAGCAATAATTGCGACCAAACTCCTGATTTGATTCCAGTCCTTCCTTTGTCCTATAGTTGTATTTGGCACATGGGGAACTATTTGGGAACTTTTAGTTTTAAGGCCCTACATCACTGAGTCTATTGCATATCATCTGAGAATGCAGAGACAATCAAATATAACAGCCTAATCAATGTCAAGCCCGAATTTCTGAACTTCGTAAACAGTGTTTGGCTTTGCACATTGATAGCTGGTTTAAATTAGCAGACCTTGTATCTTTAGCTTGTAATGCAACGTTTATCCAGCAAGAATTTCAGCCATTTGCAATACGATACAAGGAGCCAGATATCATATAATGCTATTCCAATATGAGGTTGGACCTCAGAATATACCCTCTTTCCCCGGTGGCTTTTGAAATATAGCTTTTATTAGTATGCCTTAAAATATTAACAACCCTATTGTGAATGGAGTGTGTTTAAAATGTCGCTGCAGTGATCAAACATCTTGGTTCTCTGGGCAGAGATACCTAATGACTGCCAGAGTAAGAGTTTCTGGCTACTAAGCGGCTTTTACCAGTGCTATCTGGATGAATTCCGTCTGGGGTTAATCTTCTGTTCACACAGCTAAGGAAGCCTTCTCAGCTGTTTAAAGCACTGTTAGTTTAGTTTAGATAAATACTATTAGAAGGGATATAACAATAAGCTCATTGTGGAGTATATATTTTAGGACAAGTGGACACGTCCGTGTCGACACCAAGGTGAGGAGTGTAGGTACCGATTGAGAGCTCTCCCACCATTCGGGTGTGTTTGTCCACAAGGGAGGTGGCGTGCTCCCTTACCTAACTGAGCGACTTCTGTATATGCTCACATCAAAATCCCCCTCCCCAAACAAGAACATAAGTATCAATCTTTAGATAGTATCTATCCAAATTCTGCAGCGGCAAGGTAAAATTTACATTACCCACAATGCTGACATGTTTCGTCCGTTATCACTGACATTTTCAAAGTAATTGGCAATGACTAATAAAAGCTATATTTTAAAAGCCACTGGGGATATTCTGAGGTCCAACTTTAAATTGAAATGCTAAGTAATACTGTCCTGCAAAAGGCTTGCATCGATTGTTTAGCTATCATGTAGTGTGCACTACGAATGGCTGTATCCATGCGATCCTCAAGCAGCATCAACCTTCTCCAGGCAGTGGCATTCAAATGCCAATCATTTGGGTTTGTGTGAACCCAAACTTTCGGCAAGTTCACTCATCTCTAGTGGTTAGTACTTTAAAAAAAAATTAAATGCTCAGGGGCAGAGGATGCTGGCACTCCAACGTACCAATGCTTAGGATTAGGGATGAGTGAATTTACAGTACTAATTAAGCGCTTTGCTAGGCTCGGCCATCGGCTTGTCAGCCTGCTGCCTTTGAATGCTGTGCCGCTCTGGGTGCCTGCAAAAGGTGGATCCAGTCCTGGGAAACTGTACAAAGTTTACCAGGACTGGATCCAGCTTTTCCAGGAACCCAGAGCAGCACCAAAGGTCCAAAGGCAGCAGGCTGACTAGCCAACAGCCGAACCTAGCAAAGCACTTCACTAGTACTGTAAATTTGCTCCCCTGTACATAGGATGTTTCACTCAAGATTAGTGAGGCACTTCCACAGGTAAGGGTAAGAGGAAATATTCCAGCTTGCAGCTTTTTTAGGAGCTTGAAGAAGTCTTTGACCTATTGCACGGAGGAGGGGGGTCTTCTTGACCTAACAGCTATCTAACAGTGTCTGCAGATTGGATGTTTTCCTAGACTTCCTTGGGCTGCATCCAACTTCTTCAGCCACCGGTAATCAAATGCCTAGCGATCAGATTTGAGCATGCTTGAGTTGCCCCCATCTCTAGTAAACAACAAAGAGGACACATTACTTGCTAAAGCACTATGGCCCCTTTAGTCATAGCTGACTGTAGAGAATTCTGACAGACCTCCACTAATAATAAAATATCAGTGCCGTATCCTAAGGCTAGGCCATCATTTATGGGATAACCCCTTAAATGCCAGTTTTGGATATTTTTTCCCTTGGTTCATTGATTATTGAAATAATTGAAAAAGTGAATGTTTAGACTTGGGCATTAGGTGGTTCTAATCTGCCGTTCACTTCCGCTTTTCAGATCTTTTTAGAAACTCAGTAAATGAGAAAAAGTCACATAATATACTGACTTTAACCGCTACCTTTTGAGCTTTGCTTCACTGTGTTAAACCTAAACAGTCAGTACGGAAACTCACCATGAACCTGACACATTGTTTCTATTGCTTTGCAGAAATGACCTGCCAAAAATTCAGTTTGACATCCATGATCAAAGGTTTCCGTCCAAAGGCATAATGTCCTTATTTGACCAGTTGCAAATAAACATTCTCTTGTCATGGCATATGTACAACTTTTCAGTCATCCATCTCATGAATGTAAAATGGCCGTCATCATAAACCGAAGTCAATGAAATAACTGCAAATCAATCAAATTTGCAAAAACAAATTAATTTGTTAGGAGACACAATTGTAAGTCCTAAAGGTTAAAGAAGGTTTTAATCTAAAATCCAGCAACTTCCAAAGGAAAAACGTCAGGTCCATATGTGGTCTACCTGAACATTAGGGAATGGCAAAAACTTTACTTTCAATATGCAACAAATTGTTCACAAAGGAGATTTTCTGCCTCATGTTAACAGGATAAGCACTTCAGGGGGGACCAAGGTAGGAGCCCCACCATCTTTCTGATTGAAGTAATGTATTTTTGGCTCTGCTGTAATGCCATGTAATGTGATATCCATATACTATATGTGTATATTAGTGTCATGCAGCATTAGAAGCCTCTTAGACACTGCATTGGAATAGCAGTAGAAAACAAAATTAAATTGTTTGTTTTAATTCACCCCCCTCCCTCCATTGGCCACTAGTTCCACCTACCCTTCCTAGCTGCCCGCCATGTAATTGGCAGCTTATGTACTACTTCTGGGTGTTGAATTACTCACAGGACTACTTGGTACTTGTCAAAACTCACCCACTTGAAAAATAGATTTTTGTTATTTTCAAAGGTAACCCAAATACAGTGGGGTATTTATGAAAACTGGTGTACAAGTATGCAAGTCTAACACAAAGGCCCTCTCCCATGGTCCATGCCGGATTACTGAGAGACACAGTATATCAGTATATGTGCTGCCATACGGCAGGTACAGAAATCCACACTAGTACTGAGCTGGTGCAGCTTTTCACCATGATTTACTTTTACCGGCAACATTTTTCCCCTATGTGCACCAGCCACACATTTGATAAAAGATGAGCGTAACTCAAACATGCTTGAAACCGATCGTGCTGTATTTAAATATCAGTGAATGAAGACGTTAGATGCAGCCGTAGGAGGGGTCCTTGATATGACCATAGGATGTATACAGGTTTTGCAGGACTCCCTGCATACATCCAGCCACCGATAACCGAATGCCAAACAATAGGGCATGTTTGAGTTGCGCTAATTTGTAATGGAGGGTACTTTGTAGTGTCCCAGCATATATATATATATATATATATATATATATATATATATATATTCTGTGTAAAATTATCATAAGGCTGAGTTATAACGTGTATATGTTTCTTCCATCAAGTTCAACCAAGGGAGGGGGGACCAATGAAAGGAAGGGGGATATACATTCTATATTTCTATATACAGAGTTATGTTATCGCATTGTGAGAGGCCCATCTGCCACTAGACCAGCGGGATGCTTATTACATGCTGCTGTCAGTTTTGACCTCGGCATTTAGATGGTTAATCGGGCTGTGACGGCTAGTAGCCGCGGTCCCAGGCAGCTGGAAGTGGCATGGTACAGAGAGGGCTCACATTCTGTAGCCTCATAGGGACGCCATGATGTATGGATAGGTCATGGGTCCTTAAAGCGTAACTGTCATTTTTTCTTTTGCTGAAATCAGTAGTATAAGCGATTTTAAGAAACTCTATAATAGGTTTTATTAGGCAAAAAAGCCTCCTTCTGTACTCAAGAAGCAATCTCCCAGCTTCCCCCCTAACTACTTATTAGTGCATTATCAGACAAACATGTCTTCATTACAGAGAAGCCAGTGAATACTGGTTCTGCTGTGTCCATTATATTCCTATGGAGGGGGGAGGGGCTAAGGAAGATGAGCGAGCAGGAAGAGGAGACATGAAGGTCAGTTGTTTGTCGACTCTCTGGGCACCTAAAACTCTGGATTCAGAGGTCAGAAAGGTCAGTGCTTATCTAGGAACTTGGTGAGAGAAGATTGCAGGGTGTGTGCTGTGCAGGACTGATATCTCTCTCCTCTGTGCTCACTCCCTCCTCTCAGCCCCTCCCCTCTCCATAGAGCATAATGGACACAGAAATCCTCCTTCTTATGAAGTGAGGGGGGGGGGGGGGCTAGGAAAACAGCTTTTTCAGTACAGAAGGAAGCTCTTTTGGTAAATAAAACCTATTACAGAGTTTCTTACAATCGCTTGTACTATAGATATTTATTGTTTTCAGAAAAATGACCCTGAAACGACAGTTATGCTTTAAGGGGTTAAAGAAATCTTTAATATCATATATCTTGAGATGCTTGAGAAGGACCTCATATAGAGATTGCAATATTACATTTGTTTTTGCACATTGGATTAATAAACCATACCTCCCAACTGTCCCGGATTTAGCGGGACGGTCCCGATTTTGGGGTCACGTCCCGGGGCCGGAGGAGGAGGCTGCCGGGGTCCAGAGCACATGACCTGCATCAGCCTGGAGGGAGGGAGAGCAGAGCAGTGGTGTGTGCTCCGGGGAGGCCTGGGGAGGGGGTGTCTGGGGGTCTGTCAGGTGTCCCTCAGCAGTACATGGTGCTTATCCCCCCTCCTTCCCCTGCTCACAGTGCCCCTGTGCCTATCTCCACCAGCTCTCAGTGCCCCTGTGCCTATCTCCACCAGCTCTCAGTGCCCCTGTGCCTATCTCCACCAGCTCTCAGTGGCCCTGTGCCTATCTCCACCAGCTCTCAGTGCCCCTGTGCTTATCTCCACCAGCTCTCAGTGGCCCTGTGCCTATCTCCACCAGCTCTGTGCCCCTGTGCTTATCTCCACCAGCTCTGTGCCCCTGTGCTTATCTCCACCAGCTCTCAGTGCCCCCTGTGCTTATCTCCGCCAGCTCTGTGCCCCTGTGCTTATCTCCACCAGCTCTGTGCCCCTGTGCTTATCTCCACCAGCTCTGTGCCCCTTTGCTTATCTCCACCAGCTCACAGTGCCCCTGTGCCTATCTCCACCAGCTCACAGTGCCCCTGTGCCTATCTCCACCAGCTCACAGTGCCCCTGTGCCTATCTCCACCAGCTCACAGTGCCCCTGTGCCTACCTCCACCAGCTCTGTGCCCCTGTGCTTATCTCCACCTGCTCTGTGCCCCTGTGCCTATCCCCACCAGCTCTGTGCCCCTGTGCTTATTTCCACCAGCTGTGCCCCTGTGCTTATCTCCACCAGCTCTCAGTGCCCCTGTGCTTATCTCCGCCAGCTCTGTGCCCCTGTGCTTATCTCCACCAGCTCTCAGTGCCCCTGTGCTTATCTCCACCAGCTCTGTGCCCCCTGTGCTTATCTCCACCAGCTCTCAGTGCCCCTGTGCCTATCCCCACCAGCTCTGTGCCCCCTGTGCTTATCTCCTTATGGGGGGCACAGAGGTGGGGTATCTACTATGTGAGGCCACAGAGGTGGCTTATCTACTATATGAGGGCACAGAGGTGGGGTATCTACTATATGAGGGCACAGAGGTGGGGTATCTACTACATGAGGGCACAGAGGTGGGGTATCTACTACATGAGGGCACAGAGGTGGTGTATCTACTACATGAGGGCACAGAGGTGGTGTATCTACTACATGAGGGCACAGAGGGGGTGTATCTACTATAAGAGGGCACAGAGGGGGTGTATCTACTATAAGAGGGCACAGAGGGGGTGTATCTACTATAAGAGGGCACAGAGGGGGTGTATCTACTATAAGAGGGCACAGAGGGGGTGTATCTACTATAGGAGGGCACAGAGGGGGTGTATCTACTATAGGAGGGCACAGAGGGGGTGTATCTACTATAGGAGGGCACAGAGGGTGTGTATCTACTATAAGAGGGCACAGAGGGTGTGTATCTACTATAAGAGGGCACAGAGGGTGTGTATCTACTATAAGAGGGCACAGAGGGGGTGTATCTACTATAAGAGGGCACAGAGGGGGTGTATCTACTATAGGAGGGCACAGAGGTGGTGTATCTACTATAGGAGGGCACAGAGGTGGTGTATCTACTATAGGAGGGCACAGAGGTGGTGTATCTACTATAGGAGGGCACAGAGGGGGTGTATCTACTATAGGAGGGCACAGAGGTGGTGTATCTACTATAGGAGGGCACAGAGGTGGTGTATCTACTATAGGAGGGCACAGAGGTGGTGTATCTACTATATGAGGGCACAGAGGTGGTGTATCTACTATATGAGGGCACAGAGGGGGTGTATCTACTATAAGAGGGCACAGAGGTGGTGTATCTACTATATGAGGGCACAGAGGGGCCTAAGTACTGTTTGAGGGTCCACAGTAGGCCTAAACACTACAGGGTGGCATAGAGTGAGCACTGTTACAGTGCAGAGCAATATAGATGGGGACTTTGTATAGATGGTGAGGATGGTGCAAAAGCAAAAAGCCTAAAATATTTGTCTGCCAGATTCTTCAGGGACGAGGCATTGCCAGGAGTTGTTTTCTTAATGGACTGTACCAAATGGAGAAGAAGAGAAAAAGTGAGCAATTCCGATCAGAGAAGACGCCCCCTGTGAGTCACTGACTGTAGCTGTACTTTAATCATGTATGTGGTGTAAGGAGCCTGTGCAGCATTTGTATCTACCTCCATATGGGTCAGTGTAGTGGAGATACTGGTCTTTGTATAGTGGATGTTATGTAGTAATGGTATGGGGGGTATAAGTCACGATGTGGTGATAATATTTGTTTTTTATATAATGGTAATAGGTGACATGGATATGAGGGTGTGGCTATGGGGGCGTGGTTATGGGGGCGTGGCTATAGGGGGCGCGGTGCGTTGCCGCGACTGTCCCTCTTTCCTCTCAGCAAAAGTTGGGAGGTATGAATAAACATTAGATATATTTCACTACATCAGAGTGCTGCTATCAGTGGATTTTCTGACACACGTCAAACCCTGGGGGACCGCCAATCATTGGGCTACCTGCATTACATTTTCCCCCCCTCACTGCAGGCTTGACTGTTCTCCCAGCTGTTAGGAAGAGAGGATCCACTAGGGTCGCCATTTCTGAGACTTAAGACCTTGCATCATCACTCAATTTAGCATTTTTACTTGGAAATACAGGAGCAAAAGTGGCCTTCCCTTTCTTGGAAACCTTTCCAGTCCCTCTAACTACATTAACGGAGCTACTTTTATTTCTCCAACCTCCATGTCTACCTTTCTAGATGATGTTCAGTGAGCAGCATGGTCCTCTTAAGATTGTCAAGCTTCTAGATCAGCGCTTCTCAAACTTTTTCTGCTGGAGCCTCACTCAACAGACCGAGGCAATGCCTGGGCCTCACCAGACTGACCAAGAGGATGCTGGGCCTCACCATCTGTGGTAAAAGTACATTTAAAAGCTCAAAATAATGCTAGGGCTAGCTTTCACCCATCTCCCAAGCTCTATATACTAATAAAAAAGTACAAAATAAATTAATAATGTTGTTAAAATGGAGATTTTGGAGGATTGTGCAGATCATAGTTACTTTTGTGAAAACTGGCTCCCCAGCTGGGCCTCACCAACAACTAGGGGGCGCCTCACTGGTGAGGCCCGCCTCACAGTTTGAGAAGCACTGTTCTAGATGGACAACATGCTCACATGTGCCACAGCTGTATTCACCCTGGGACTTCCTGTTCTGGTCGGTCACACATATGGCAGACTGTGCACAGAAGAAAACCTCCAATTTTGATCCATGTTAGATCTACCAGATCTGGGCCATGAACACAGTGAAATCACAGCATTGTGTGGAGTTAGGTTTCGGCCCAGACTGCCTACAGTCCAGAGAGGAAAGTTTAGGCATATCAGGAGAGGTATCAGTTCCTCAAGGACTTTCTTGCATTAACTCTCATGTGGCTAATATTAGAGTTAGTTCTTAGTGGGGAAAAAAGTGCTTTTAAATCAGCTGGTGTCAGAAAGTTATACAGACTTGTAATTTTTTTTTTTTAACTCTCGTCTTCCAGTAGTTATCAGCTGCTGTATGTCCTGCAGAAAGTGGTGTATTCTTTCCAGTGCTCTCTACTGCCACCTCTGTCTGTGACAAAACTGCCAGATAAGTAGCAAATCCCCATAGAAAATCTCTCCTTCTCTGCACAGTCATGGACAGAGGTGGCAGCAGAGAGCACTGTCAGACTGGTAAGAATAGACCATTTCCTGCTGGACATAAAGCAGCTGATAAGTACTGGAAGGCTTGAGTTTTTTTTATTTTAGTTAATTGAAGTAATTTACAAACCTACAAACAGCTATTTTGGGACTCTGAGTAAGGGCTAAAGCAGACGTTTGTAGGACCCCGTCCGTACATAGCCGTGCGGCTGTGTCGGTACACTAGTGCGAACATTCAAAATGTATTGGAGCTCCCAAAATATTAATTATTCATGATGCTGGGCGCTCCAAAGGTCCAGTCTGCAGAACACTGTCCGTGTATGGAAGGAATTCTACGGACGTCTGCATTAGCCCTAACACAAGAGACATGGGATTAGCAACACCACCCTACCACATGACATCACAGAGGAACTACAACACCCAGCTAGTTTACAACATACCATCAGTTGCCCTACCCCCTTGGGTACCACACTTTACAAATAAGTTTAATTACTGCGCTCCACTCTGCTAAATACAAATGTCTCCAGTGTCCTTATCCCCGAGTAGCTACTAGTCTGTATAACTGTAGCTGACAGGTTTCCTGCCATGCTCTGACCTCTGGCAGCCTGTCAAAGTTCACCAGAGAACAAAAAAAAAAAATCACCCCAGGTAGACTGTCAGCACGTGGATCAGGAACCAGCAGGAGAGAGTGCTCATACCCTATCACCAGAGATCTAGTTTAGTCATTTCTGTGATACATTTCTTAGTGTATGGGGTAAAAATGCCTCCTGTGATTAAAGAGGTACTCCACACCTGAACTGGAGACAACAGTAGGGGGAAAAGTGGCCATGTTTTTGTAGCGCTGGATAACCCCTTTAAGACCCTTCCCTCATGCTTCTTGGACACTGTCATCCTCCATTGTAAGCATTTATGAAATTTGGACTATGTTAAAAATGGCGACGGACAGGTACTTACTTTTCCCAGCATGCTGTGCGCCTCCTTGTCATTAGGGTTCATTGTGATGCCAGCATATGCATGGCTGAACTGGATACACGGCTGGAGGACCTTCCACCAAGGGCTGACATTAGACACAAGCTTCCTCACACCAGGCCAGACCCGCCTCTGAAACAGGGAAGACCACATCGCCCATGTCTCTGAGGGAAGAAGGGAAATGAGACGGAGTAGACGGCCAGAAGATTATTTGCCATTTCAATGGGATGAGTGACCTGGAAAAAAAACAGCCGAAAAAGCTTAGTTAGTGTATATTACAAAGTGAGATATTTAAGAGATTATTTATATACATATTTTATTATGTACAGAAAACATTTTCGGCGGAATACCCCTTTAAAAGAATTATAGTTTCTACATTTTTTTTTATTATTATCTCATCTGATATCACATCTGGTGACTTTGTGAGCTTTGCCTTTTTTTTACTGATCACATGTGAAATGTACAAACTTTAATGTAAGTGCGTCTGTGTTGCAAACATACTTTATAAATCATAAAAAATATGTTATTTAACTTTTTTTCCTGAATGGAAATTTTTGGGGTTACCTTTTGTCTTCAGAAACGCTCCTTGTGTACTGTGAAGTCCCGCAGCACAGTAAAATAATATGTTATTCACCATTTCAAATATTTTTATATCCACATGTAGGAGTTTAATATTGTACAGAAATTAGTTTCATGCCCTGCCCATGGTAATACACCCACTGGATCATTGCCTGGACCGAAGATTAACAAAAAAAACACAAAAAAAGGAAATAATGTGGTTTTCTGGTAGGATGTGAGTATGATTCACGACAAATACACTTGCCAGCTAAGATCATCACCTCTGTATGACATTTTACTATATTTGTGTCTGTAAGACCAGGATGGCCCCATAGACTTACATTGAGTCTATACTGGTCACTTGACACAAAGCCGAGAGAGAACATGCTAAGTGCATACTCATCCCGGCTTGTTCTTCTGATTAGTTGCAGTATGAACACTCGGACCTCGACCAATCAAAACTTTTGATACATCTCTATGACATCATATATTTTTTTTTTTCAATGACAGGTACAGATTACAGGGGTACTCTGGGCTGAGGGTCTTTTTTGTGTATGGCCGGGGAGGAGGTGGATGAAGGCATCGACGTACACTTACCTCCCCGGTTCCAGCGCCCGGGTCTCGGATCGCACTGTTCTGGTCTGCTAGCCAGCTGCCTCCTGGTCTGTGACGTGTGCTTGAGACGTGACGTTCCCAGCCCGGTCAGCCATTCAGTGGCAGAGCCTTAAAATGAACCTTTCACCAAGACAGCATCATCTATTATATGTACATCATGTTATAGAGCAGGAAGAACTGAGCAGATTGAAAAGATTCTGTATAACTTGTAACATGTTGATAGAAATGCCTGATCATTCTGTGTAAGGAGTCCAGTGGGCGGTGTCACTTAATGGACTACTAGACTCTTTGGCCTGGAAACATCAGAGATTGCAATGGATAAATTAATAAATTGATTCAATCAATAAGTTAGGGTATGTGCACACTACGGAATACATGTGAAGACTTCAAGCAGAATTACGTCTTTGGGCGGATGGTGGAATTCGCTGGGATGGGCAGAACTTCAAGCGGAAGCCATGTGGTGGAATTTTTTTCCATAAAGATATATATCAATCCACTCCGCAATTCTGCTCTAACACAAAAGTTTAGGTAGCATTTCCATGTAGACAGGTTCCCTTTAAAGCTTGTTGAAAGGTAGCCTTTCAACAAGATTTTTGTATTTTGAGCACCCAAGCAGCACAAAGTGGTCGAGCATGCTCACTCAGCTCTAATGGTGATATGTTTAAAGTCAATCCTACTTCTACTATGTGTCTATGAAGATCGCTCGCTGGATACTGTGATTTTATGCATCTGTTTAAGTGTATTGAGAACATAGCGGGACATTTACTATCCAGTCTAAAAAGTGCAATTTTTATTCTAAATATTTTTACCCATTAGAATAGGACTAATTTAACAAATATTCACAAATGTGTATAAAATAATTGCAGAATATTTGAAAAAAAAAAAAAAATCCACCTGCTACTAACCATAGGCTTGCAACAGTTTGCATGTTTTTTTTTTTGCTATTGTGCAAATGATGTATTGCACACAAATCCCGGATTATGCAAATTTTGGGCAAGTACTCAAAACAGGCAGATAAAAAAAAAAGCATCTATATTCCCCCGTTGGGTACTGAGTGGCCAAAATTTAGAGCTCATTTCAGGTAACAGTATACTCGTAGGGAAAAGGAATTTCCTGAAATAACGTTGTCCAAAAAGGATATCTCTCTTAACTCATATTAATATGGTGGTCGTTGAGAAGAATTATAAGCTCTGTGCATTTCTTTCACCATCTTCTATTGGAAAACCCACTGCTTGACACATGAGCCTAGAACAATTCATCTTGCTCTACACTACAAGGAAGTCATGTCAGATAAACATACATATGTTGGTAAGGAATTTACAATGCTTGAGAGCTTACTTATAAAATACGTATGTTTGGCTATAAACCTAAATCATTGCTGTGGTATTCTGTTGAAAAGCTGTCACTGTCTGCACATGTTTCTTTCATTTAGTGTTTGGTGGGTCCAGCTCTTGTGTTACTTTACGAGGTAATAGAAGGACGCTCCACTCCAGTTTCAAATTTTGGTTACAGCAGATGCAACCGCTTGCCTGTTTCCTAGAAAATCGGAGCGTCAGATTTTACATGTCAAGTTAACGAACTTCCTATATGGTTTGAAATGAGTAATAAGGAACTTATTGGACGGATTTATTAATGTCCTGACAGCACTTTGTGTTTATATGTGTATTCGCCTTTACTGTTCCTACCTGACCTTATATACAACATAGTGATAGCTATAGAATGTGGAAATGTATCCACTACCTAATTATAGCTTCGGCCTTCAGACAGCAGAAAAGTGCAAGAATGCTTTCATCCTCCAGGTTAGGCTGGGTTCACACTGCGTTTTTAGCATGCGTTTAACGGATCCGTTTTTTTAACGGACAAAAAAAAAAGTGTCAGCAACGTTTTTGTGTCCGTCAAAAAAAACGGATCCGTTTTTTTTTATAATGGAAGTCAATGGAAAAACTGATTAAAACAGATGCACACAAATGCATACGTTTTTGCAATCCGTTTTTTATCCGTTATTTTCAAAAAACGGATGAAAAAAATGGATTGCTAAAACGCAGTGTGAACCCAGCCTTATTATTCTAAAGGCCCTATTACACCAAAAGATGTCTGACAGATTATCTTACAGATTTCTTCAGCCAAAGCCAGGAATGCATTTGAAAAGAGGAGAAATCTCAGTCTTATCTTTACGACCTGTTCTCTGTTTATAGTCCGTTCCTGACTTTGGCTGAAAAAAATCTGTCACGTAATCTTTTAGCGTAATAGGGCCCCTAAGACTGCCTTTACACAGAGATTTATCTGACAGATTTTTGAAGCCACAGCCCGAAATGGATTTGAAAAGAGGAGAAATCTCAGTCTTTCCTTTATGACCTGTTCTCTGTCTATAGTCCATTCCTGGCTTTGGCTTCAAAATTCTCTCTGTGTAAAGGCAGCCTTACCCATGGATGTCAAACTAAGGCCCTCTAGCTGTTACAAAACTACAATGTCCATCATGCCTAGACAGGCAAAGCTTTAGGCTGCAATCGTTCTCTGAACCTGCCTTGATCCCGGCTGCTTTCTGCAGCCTGGGACCGTGGCTATTAGCTGGTGTGACTAATTAGGAAAAACATGACAGCTGCATTTAAAAGTCCTCCATAGCCCCATCCGTGGTGTTTAGTGGACGGATCTGTTGTACTGGGACTTGGAATGACGCTGATCCCAGCTCTGCAATTCATGTATCTCGTCTGCAGCAGATGAGACCAATAGAGCACTGATCTAATGGATCAGTGCTCTATTATATAGACAGCATTGATCTTAATGGGAGATCAGTACTGTGTATATAGAAGTCCCCTGGGGGCTTCTTATTAATGTATAAGTGGGAAAAAAAAGTTTTTTTTTATTAATAAAAAAAATTCCCTCCCTTAATAAAATTTTGAATCACTTCCTTTTTCTATTTTATAAATAAAACTAAATAAATAAATAAACATATTTGGTATCACCGCTTGCGTAATTGCCGAACTATTAAATTATATTATAATATATCAAATCTAGAAAAATTGAGATTAAAAAGTGATCAAAAAGTTGTATATACGCAAGTAAGGTACGGATAGAAAGAACAGTTCATGGCGCAAAAAATGACACCTCACACTGCTCCATAGACCAGGGGTCCTCAACTGGCGGACCGTGGAGGCCAGCTGTCTGGATCCCTGCTGCTGCGCTCTGCACAGTAACTATGATCGTTAATAACGAGCGCTCATAGTTATCGCGCAGCAGCACTGACAGAGAGGTAGCCATTGGCTTCCTCCCTGTCAGTCACTCTTGTGGCCACAGCGGTCACAAGAGTCGGCTCTCTGGTGCCAGTGCTTGAGTGACGTCACTGGAGCGCCAGCGCCAGGACAAGGGGAGAGTGGCCTCTTGTGACCGCTGCAGTGTGGCCACAAGAGAGGAAGAGAAGAGGAGATGCCTGGGCCCAGGTGAGTATAAGTGTTTTTTTTTTTTTAATCTTTTATGCTATATGGGAGGGGGAGCACAGGGGGGCTATATACTACTAGGGAGCACACAGCGGGGGTCTATATACTACTGGAGGAGCGCACAGGGGGGCTATATGGGAGGGGGATCACACAGGGCGTCTATACACTACTATGGAGCACAAAGTGGGGGTCTATATACTTCTGGGGGAGCGCACAGGGGGGCTATATACTACTGGGGACTGCACAGGGGGACTATATACTACTGGAGGAGCACATAGGGGGGCTATATACTACTGGGGGTGCATAGTAGGCTATGTACTACTGGGGGAGTGCACAGGGGGACTATATACTACTGGAGGAGCGCACAGGAGGGCTATATACTACTGGGGAAGCACATAGGGGAGCTATATACTGGGGGAGCACACAGGGGGACTATATACTATTGGGGGAGCACACAGGGGGGCTATATACTACTTGGGGAGCACATAGGAGACTATATACTCCTGGCGGAGCGCACAGGGGGGCTATAAACTACTGGTAAAGTGCACAGGGGGACTATATACTACTGGAGGAGCGCACAGGGGGACTATAAAAGGGCTGGCGAGAGTATCCCACTAATAAGTATTAATTCTGTATGTAAGTAGTTCAGCAATGTTTGTGAAAAGTTAACAAAACACGTTTACTACTAATGTCTAGCTTGTACCTTAACCTCGCAAAACACCCCGGTAAGTGGACCTTCACTAAAAGTTGTTGAGTACCCCTGCCATAGACCAAAGGATAAAAGCGTTATAAGGATGGGAAAAGAGCAATTTTAGGTTTTAATTTTTTAAAAGCCATCAAATAAAATAAAAGTTATACAAGGTACGTATCGTTGTAATCGTACTGAGTTGAGGAACATGTCAGTTTTACCATAGGGTGAATGGCGTAGACCCAACCCCCCCCCCCAAATAAAAAATATTGCGTTTTATTTTCAATTTCACAGCGCATATAATTTTTTTTCTGGTTTGGCAGCATATTTTATGCAAAGTCTGTCATTGCAAAGTACAATTGGTGGCACAAAAAATAAGGGCTGATGTGGGTCTGTAGGTGAAAAAATGCAAGCGCTATGGCCTTTTAAACACGAGGAGGAAAAAACAGTATACCCCAGCTACCAAGTTTTCAAGGTTTCATGGGGCCCCATGACTCCTAGCTACATCCCTGCCCCTAATCTGTTCCTGTACTACTACACCCCTCATCCATACCTGTACTTCTACTACACCCCTCATCTATTCCTGTCTGCTACACCCATCATCTGTTCTTGTACTACTACTACTATTACTACACCCCTTATCTGTTCTTGTACTACTACTACTACTACTACTACTACTACACCCCTCATCTATTCCTGTACTACTACTACTGCTACTACTCCCCTCATCCTTTTGTGTTGTTGTGACTGTAAAGTTGTAACTGGAAAATTCTGAAAAAAAAAACCAAAACAAAACACTGGTGACAAGACCGCACCCATGATAGGCCACACCCACCGAGACCACACCCACAATAAGCCACACCCCTTGTTGTGAACGCTAAAGTGTCCCTGGAAAAAAATTTCAAATGTTGGCAACTATGCCAATGATGATTTTCGAAATGGTTAAACTTAATGATATATAAAATGTAACATATATATATATATACACTGTATATACCTGTTGTCCATGGAATAGGAGGGCGTTGCAAACTAATAATAAATATTGAGCATGTTCATTATTTGGATGGTCGTGATGAATTACGGCCATTATCCTATATAGCATGTGCACGTATCAATTTCCCATTGACTTCAATAACTGCATATTATTATTTAAAAAATATGGCCGTATAAGATAATATGTTATAGATGGGGAGCGATGGGTGCCACCATATTATAGTACAAAAATTAGGGGGTGCTATGAGTATTCTAAATGCTCAACAACTGAATAAGAAAACAAAAAACACTACAGTGTGTAAAGTGCATAGTGCACACCCAATATGTTGTGTAAAATATCTTTATTAAACAGGCTACAAATGTTTAAAGACAATAAAAAGTACAAAGTGTGTAACACTATTTCATTGGTTTCAAACATTTGTAGCCTGCTATTTTTAAAGCTGTGGAAAATAATATGTACATTTAGTGCCACAAGCACTGTAGTTAGCTGCCCTGCAATTATGGTTCTTAGCTTTATCAGAGCTATAGGGTCAGGGATTGATGTACAGGGTGGCATATTATAAGGGGCACCAGAGAGACAGGAGGAAAGCTATTTTGCATACTGTTTCACAGGGAGTATTGCTTTAAAAGCTCTGTACCAGCTGCATACCTGCATGGATCAGTACTAGAGATGAGCGAGTTGAGATTTGTTCCAAACTTTGCAAAAGGTTTGGTACCAAGTTGGGAAAGATGTTGGCTGCTCAATAAAACACAGATAAAAAAAAAGGGTATTTTCACCTGCCCGCACTCCCCTGGTGTCCTCCTTCAGGTCTTAGGTGTCTCCAGCTGCCTCTAGCCTGCTCAGCCAATCACTGACTAAGACAGGACAGTGCTGCAGCCAGAGAATGGCTGAGCAGGCTGTCACTCTCGTCTTGACAGCCCACTCAGTCTATCAGTGACTGACTGAGATGGGCCAGTGATTGGCTAAGCAGGCTGTCATTCCATAGACAGGAGTGACAGTCCACCCAGCCAAACACTGGCCATGGCACTGTCTCAGTGATTGGCTAAGCGGGCTGAAGGCAGGGGACACTGGAGACCAGAGAAGGACACTGGGCGAGCGCAGACAGGTAAGTATAGATAAGCGAACTTGCTGAACCGCACCAAAACAGCTAAACACCTGCCTCAAAGTTTTCAAACTTTTGAAAAGTTTACTCATCGTTAAAAAGTACCTTCTAAGACCATGTTTTGTAAGTAATCACACCTCCATATCCTTGCTTTTTAGCCACCTTTCCCTCTTCGGCATTTCTTGTCTTGCCTCTTATCCTACCACTCCCTTCTTTTCCTTCACATCCTGCTTCTATGTTTTTAATCCCTGCGGTTTGGAAGAGACATTGGGAACTAGCGGTGATGCATTCAGTTAGCTTTGTATTGGTCATGAAACAATCTAAATATCATAACGTCTGTGTTAATGTGTCACCAAGTCATAATAAGTCAGGTCAGTTTTGCTTTGTGAATATAAATTACTTAGCTTTTAGTTTCATAAAACAGTTTTATAGCAGCTGGGAACTGTTAAAATGGACCGCCCTGGGTCTGAATTTTCTTTTTACAAGCAGGAACCACCTGGAAATCTGTTAAGCTTAGCCCAAAAAGGAACTCATGTTTACAACGTGGAACGTTGCTGATAAGTAGAGCTGTTTTACAAACCTCTGGGGTCGGTCATCAAGGACTCGAATGACTTATTTTGTCTAAGGATAATGGCTAAGAAAGTGGCCATATAAAATATCGCCCTTCCCTCCATGGTACTGTTTTATGGTGGAATTTATTCTATTAAAATTACATGGTAGGGCGCAGCCTTATTGAGAATCTGACAAGCTTTTGGATGACCCTGACATGGCAAGTGCTCTCTCTGGGCACATGACCTAATTTCCATTGATAGTGTTTTCATGGAACTAGCTTACAAAGACGGTAATGATTTTCACTGGCTTTCTATGTGGTTCAAAGAAAAGATGAATGTCCATAAAATAAATGCTGTGATATTTGGGGAGTAGATGGTTTCATACACTATGAGTGTATAATCCCACAGTCTACAACTGGCTCAGGCCTATGGAAAAACTGAGTCTGGGTAAAGTCAGTTGTACACTGTGTTATAACCTCTGGGAGCCCTGTTGATATTTCCTGAGAGAGCAGACCCCAACATCTACCCAGGACTTTTAATATATAAGATTATTTATTTTCTAGTGTTTGACTGATAGATGAAGTGATGATGAAATAGACTTTATGTACAGTGATATATTAGGCAGTAAAATAAACTCTATGGATAGGGATTATTAAGTTAAAATACAAGTTCACGGGCATGTTACATGGTAGATAGTCTGTATTTGATGTTTAGCTACAGCTTATTGTAGTTGTATGTAGGCTCGGATTGGCCCACCAGGAACCGAAGAATCCCCTGGTGGGCCGCAAGCTAGAGTGACCCCTGCCCCGCAGAGTGCTGAGTCTACCTCTTTAACTGTAAGCGAGTTAATGAATGCTTACAGTTAAATGTGTCATTGTGATTGGCAGCACCAATCCCCCGCCCTGCCAAACACCCTTGTGGCTTCGGGCAGTATTATGCCTGCTCATCCACTAAGCTCTGCTGCTTGAATGACATCACTTGTGCACTGTGCAGTGTAGGTCAAGAGGAGATGGTGGGGGACTACGCAAGAGCGGGCTGAGTATGGTTCTTTTTTTTAAATATTTTATTTAAGACTGCAGAGAAGGATACTACCAACTTGTGGAGGGGGGTGCTTAAAACGTGGGGGGTTACCAACATGGGGGATACCATCAAAACCTTGTCGGTCAGCTCACCTGCTCCTTTCCTCCAAACGGTGCACGGAAAAACCCAGAACAGAGTCAAATAAGTATAAAGCAAGTAATCCAGCACTTTGAATGGAGTAAAATCACAACTTATTTATTTTCATGGGGGGGATACAGAGGAACAAACAAAGACAACAAGTCGTGACAACATGGGGAATACTGCCTTACAAGGGAAAATTACCCTTAAGGATGCTTACAAGGAGGGATGATACCTAAATGGGGGATACTAACTACTGGGGGTGATTTCATAAAAGGGGAAATCATGGGAGATACTATGTAATGGAGTTGGGTTAGGTACAAGGGGGGTGTCTACATACTGTGCAGACCACCTGGGAGGATAGCTACATGGGGTAACTACCTACTGGGGGCCCACCTACACAGAAGTGCCTAATATATGAGTGGAACAGAGGGACCTACAGTAACTACTATTTTTATGGCACAGAGGGACATAACTACAATATGGATGCATAGAGGGGCCAAACTACTGTGTGGGAACACAGAGAGGCCTGTTTATTATATGGCCAAGAACCTGTACCTAAAGCACTAAGGGGTAAAGCACTTCAGCGAGGGGGTGGTGATATATATATATATATATATATATATATATATATATTGTTCTTATGAGCTTTGGTTCTTCTGACCTGCTAAATTTCCTCATAAAGGTGTTATAAAATGAGCTAGTGAGTGCTCTATGCTTTCTCCTATTGTGTTATACAGATTAGACATGTGTTGGACGACCATCTAATGTATATGGTGGCCTTTTAACTATCCCCATACACCCATACAGAAGGCAAGGTTGGTCATATTGAATTTCAGTATGTTGTAGATAATCCATTGCTAGAGGGGTGTGTCAGTAGCCCCCCCCTTCCCCACCTACATTCAGAACACATGAATACTTGCCTGACAATAGTCTTATGTATACTAACACTATATAATGTCTATTACTAAATTCATTTTAATAAAATTAATGTGTTTGAAGATTGAGTATTACAAATAATACATTTTCACTAAATATTTTGCCAGCACAGATCATAACTTTACAAGTCCAGCCAAATGTGAAATCTAGAAACCTGTTGACACTACATTGGTGTAGAGATAACTGACTATTCACAGCCTGCCCTGTCACTCAGTGGATCCATGACAAGGTGCGGATAAAGGAGTCACAACATTTCAAGCATACTGCTAAGCTGTCCTTGCAGGATGCTGCTTTACAGCGTGGGAAATGAATGGAGATGTATGGGAAGTCTCCCGCACTGAACCAGCAGGATTCTTTCAGTATCACCTTCTTCTTTCTAAAGATAAATTTTGTCTTCTTGTTGAGAAAATGTTTCAGTTGCTTGAATGGTAAAAGGTCACGTTCTGTATCAGATTGCTAACTCTTTATTCTGTCCATAGAGGAGCACTGCTGTGTCTACATACACAATTGTTACTATCCAAACAGCGAAAATTATACCTACATAGGTAATCACATATTAGGGAAGTGGACAAAGTGTTATAAATCAGAATATCAAGATTACATACACCAACAGGTAGACTATGACTTTGTATAGATATTCACAGTCAATAATTACCTTTTATATGGCAAAAAGAAAGGTCGTCATCTGTAAGCTTTGTGTGGGTTCACACAAAGAATTTTGGTAAGTATTTGGTCAGCATTTTTTTTTATTTATTTAACTAAACTAGGAGTGGAAAAACTATTATGTAATCATTTGAAATTTTTTCTGTGTTTTTGTGTTGGGAGGACCAAAGACTGACCAAAATACTGCATGTGCACTACAAGCCACAACAATCCCTCTCCCCATCCCAATAGGCTTAGTACACCAATATTTTGCTTATGTAAGTCTTTACTTTTGCTTATTGCAACACAACTAGAGATGAGCGTATCTGAAGCCACTTTGGTTCCCCTTCTCTCAGCCAGAGCAGGGAGCAGCTGGTAGAAGTTACATTATTGCTCATTAAATTCAATGTTACATTTTATTACAAGGCAATGTGTGACTTACCGTAGCATCTCATGCACCGAACAGCTGGAGGTTGAGACATTCACCAACTGGACCTGCAATAATCAATTCATTACTGGGGCTACTGAATCCTTTTGGGGAGAAGGGTGTGTCTGTTTTGGACAAAACCACTAACTTCTTATTGGCACATGATGTACCCATATGCCGATGTTTCCTTAAGGAGGTATAGAGAGGGCTCACAACGCAACGCGTATAAAATTTGCCTATTGTTGTAATCGCACTGACTTCAGTAATATATAGCTACCGTGTTAGTTTTACGACACGGTGTGCAAGGTAAAGATTAACTCACCTGCCACAAATTAAAAAAAAAAAAAAGTACAATTGGTGTTGCAAAAAATAAGATATTGTGTGGTATGGCCTTTTAAACACAAAGAGGAGAAACCAAAAGTGCAAAAATAAAAAGTCACTTGGTCCTTAAACTCTGCAATAGGTTTTATTAAGCAAAAGAGTTTCCTTTTGTACTCAAAAAGCTATTTTGCAGCCTGCCCCTCATTTGAGAAACAGCTTTTTTGAGTCCATTATGGTCTATGGAAGGGGAAGGGGAGGGGCACGGATGAGTGAGCACGGAGGGCAAAAAAGGCAGCCCTGCACAGCACATCATCCTGCAATCCTATCTAACAAAGTTCCCAGATCCGCACTGACCTTTCAGATCTGTGAATCGTTTAATGTGCCTCCAACCTGCAGGGCTGTTTGTCTCCTCTTCCTGCTCACTTATTACCCTCGGCCCCTCCCCCTCCATAAGTTACAATGCACTCAGCAAACACGTCTTCACTTTGCTCCTCTGTATTGTAGACCATATTGGCTGATAATAAACAAATAAGAAGTCAGAGGGGAGGCTGCAAAACAGCTTTTTGTGTATAGAAAGAGGCTTTTTTTTGCCTAATAAACCTATTACAGTGTTTCTTGTACTATTGATTTCTGCAAAAATATTTTAAATGGCAGCTGCAACTTAAGGGATTAGGCTATGTTCACATTACGTAAGAGACCGGCCGTTCTGTGACCTGGCCGGGTCATGGAACGGCTGGTCTCTGCAAAGATCATCCCGGCCGATGCTGCAGTACCGGACAGATGATCTTTCCGGCTGCAGTGTTCTGATGAGGGCGCATCAGCATGCGCCTGCATCAGAACTCTTATAGCACACAATGAAGCAAGCGGCCGGAGCCGCTTGCTTCATTAAGTGAACTGACAGGTCTTTCTGCAGCCGCAATTCACTGAATTGCAACCGCAGAAAAATGACATGTCAGTTCATTGCGGCACTGCATGGGATCCCTGCCGGAGCGAATACGTTGTGTATTAGCTCCGGCCGGGATCCCATAGAAGAATAGGCAGTGTTCCACACCGTACAAAGTACCGCCGTTGTTGCCAGTGGCAACAATGCCTGTACTTTTACACTGTGTGAACACAGCCTTAAAGTGTCGCTGTCATTTAGGAAAACTGTTGACATGTCATAGAGACATGTCAAAAGTTTTGATTGGTCCAGGTCTGAGTTTTCAGACCTGTACCGATCTGGAGAACGTGCTGCAGTGTGGTCCACTCTCACTTTGTGTTAGAAAAAAAGAGTCAGACTTATGATTGTAAGTCTATGGAGCCAAACTCTTTTTCTTTTACAGAGCGGGGAGAGAACATGATCGGTAAGAGTCTGAACACTCAGACCCAGACCAATCAAAACTTTTGACATGTCTCTATGCAAGGTCAAAAGTTTTCTGAAATGACAGTGACACTTTAAGTACATGTAGCCTCTAAAAAAGAAGGAAAGGGAACTTAAAATGTTAACATATGCAAAAGGTAAAAACAACATATATACATAAAAGGGCATACATGTTTTTTCTTCCTTAGATAATAGGATAAAATTAGTTGGTTAAGAATAACACCATAAATAAAATAATTTGTTACAGAAATTGTCCCTTACGGCAATTGGCTTCAGTGTTTTTGGTAATACACCCCAGAAGGGTAGATCTAATGAACACCTAATCTAGGATAACTGTGGGTATAAAATATGCATATGATTTTCCGTATCATCATTATTATTTAAATAAATTTTCAAATGGATATTAAAAAAAAACAACAACATTTAAAATAATAATAATATATTTCTAACCATACAAAAAAAAATTTGAGCACTATACTTATTTCCGTTGGTGATTCATAATGAACTGCAGGTTAGCTATGAATTGCTCATTCATACGTAGAGTAAAATACTCGAGGATAAGCCTAATACAGCTGGCCCCTCATTTCCAATCAGGGTCCTCAAAGCTGTATGGTTACATTGGTACATTAGGAGATGACATCCATACAACAACTTGCAGTAATTATAGGTCAGAGCTACAAGCTTCAGTTGTCTTTGATTATATATTATAGATACTGATACGGCACTTACCAACGTTAAATGGCTATGTGATTTTTCAGTGTATTCCCTTCTGCTCATTATGAATCACCAATTACACTGTAATTCCCTGCTAAATTGTTACATTTAGTGGTTTTAGCTAATTATGTCATCATGTAGATCATTGTTTATAAAGCATTATATAAGAGCAGGTTGGGGAAAAGCCAGGTGGGTCAATTGGATTGAAACCACCACCCAGGACTATAAACGTCTTCACCCTTGTTATGTGGTGGTGTAGTTATTTGCAGGGCTGAAAGGGTTTTACAGGCTCCAAAAAATAAAATTAGCTTAAAAAAAAAATCTTCATCATCAGTCCTTGTTTACAACACTACAGCGATGCTTTATGGCATATAATTACTGGTCTATCCGGACAAATTGTATGTTCCCACAATCTCCTTTTTTGGTCATTTTATGGCTGCCTTTTCTGCCGTCACATTGGCACCAAAATATGGCCATATTACACAACTGCCATCCATAACCCCTTAAAGGAGAAGTCCTTTAAGGCTATATTCACACGTTCAGTAGCCATTCAGGACTGTATATGACATCTGCAATCATCCGCAATCTTTGTCCACAATCCAGAAAGAAATTGTCCATAATGCATCTGTAATCTTTTCCAGGTCAGCAAAGAAGGGGAGGGTGATACTTAAAGGGGAACTCCGGATTAGAAAAACTTGTTTTCTATTAAAAGTACATTAAAATTTATATAGATTTGTCTATACAATGTATTACCGTATCTGTATGGTTCTGTAACTGATAGAAATCCAGGAAGTGAAGAAAAATGACCCCTGTGCCAATCCACATTGTCTCCTGCTCCCACTGCTCTCCCACCTTAGGAGACAAATCTTCCATGCCTCTGTCTCACATTGTGTGTGTTTGTTGAGGACAGGCTGATGATGCAGACAGGGGGCAGGGCGTGATCTCACAGGAGGCTTGGCTGGATCCCCCAATCCCCTGAGTGATTCACTATCTCTGAATGAAAATAGGTGCAGCACTAATTTTACTGATTGTGATGGGTGGGGGACTGTGATGATCAGCTGAGGGAAAGCATTGCATTCTAGAAAATGCTAAACCAGGATAGAAACACAATAAAGAACAAAACTCCCCCAAACAAATGGATTTTTGGTAGTTTCAAAACTGGGATAAACAGGTAAGTAATGCTATATGCTTCTGCAGAAGTTTCATTTTGTTTTTAACCTCTACCTAGAGTTCCCCTTTAAATAAATGGTGTGAAATGATGACGGTTTTTTTACGGATTTGAATTTGTTTCTTCTGTAAAAATTACTGATCGGAAGAAAATACAAATGCTCCCATAGATTTCTATGGGACAATCTGTGCCGCAATTACTGTCCATTCTAGAGGTTATCAGTAATTTTGCGGATTACGGATCCGTAAAACTATGGACAGTGTGAACAGCCCAAATGAAATCAATGGATCCTAAATTTGTCTGTAATTACAAATCTGCAATTATGGACAAACTTACGGAATGTGGATCCGTATTTTTTGAGGTGTTGCGGACCTTACAAAAAAAAGCACATCCGCACTTTCCACTTTTACAGATCAGCAAAAATTACATATGATATGGATGATACTACGGGTGCACAAATTTTGCGGATTGCAGACTCAAAATCTTAGGGTGTGTTCAGACGTAAGGGTGTGTTCACACATTTAGGTTTTTAACTACAATTTATAAATACAAAGCCAGGAACAGATCATAGACAGAGGACACGTATAAAAGAAACTGTGATTTATCTCTAATGTTAATTACTATAGGACCTGGAAATCCGAGCATATTAGTTGCCTACTAGTCAGAAATTCTAGGCTGTGCCTTGTACACTTGCATTAAGGAGAATAGAAAAATTATTGTGGAGAAATGATTTTGACAAACCGGTTAGAAAAACTTCAGCAATGTAAGTAAAAGAAATAAAAAAAAGAAAAAAAGAAAACATTTATACAAGCTCCATTTCCAGTCCATATACTTCAACCAGTCCTTCAATGAAAGGTATGATTTTAGCCAGAAGGGTGCGGAGCCAATGGGAATGATTAAACGCTCAATTTAACTCATTTTAATGGAATATTATGTTTTTAAACTGAAGAAAAGATTAATTACCGCTGATGTATTTCAATTATAATTCATCCCAGAAATGGAGTTTTCAAGCCTCAAACCTACCCGGGCAGGCCGATCTCCATTTTTGAGATGAAGTGCTCATAATTGCTTTCTATTTTTGTAAGAACACTAGTTTATTCCTGGGGGAGCAGTGTTAGCAAAGAGTGCAATAAATTACAGCACTTGGGTTGGTTACTGCTCGGCACCGTTCACATGTCCTACAGGTTACTGGGTAATTATACTTGACGTTACTGTTAATGGCCGGCACAGGTTATTTACCTTATGTCGAAAATGTACACATTGCTTGTGTTAAAGAAATCTATGGAATATTACTGAGAGCTTTCCCAAATGCAATTCATAAATCACCCAATTATAGCTCGACTCATATCATAGTGACTAATAGCAGACAACATCCCAGATCGTCTTTAGCAAATTAGACAAAGAAAGAAAAGAAACACTTTGTTCATATAAGTGGCTATTTCTAATGATGAAAAAAAAGAGGATGGGTGCCCCAGTGCTTCCAGCAAATCCTTTCTGATAAATGAGATCCAGACTCGTATAATTGCAACCAGCTCTCCTGGCCAGCTGTTCTACCGGGGCAACTATTTACATCTATCAGAGGGCTTTGATCATGGATAAACAGACATCAAGGAAGAGAGTGTCCAGCTTACTGTACATCCTTAAGATGAATATGTATAGACATTAATGAAAATGATACCCGTTAGTGGATGGGAGAGGCCCTGGCAATCTGGAAACAGAATGCAGGTCAGTTCGCGTATCCATTGGCACCCATTTAGCCTGATTGCAGAGGTGAACAGAAATGATACCTGTGCGGACTCATTCACTAATCAGTTTCATACAATGTGACGCAAATAGGTATGGACAGCAGAGAACCTTGTTGAGAAGATATTAACTACCTTCAAAGTAGTAGAAGCTTGTGGGAGGTTTGCATTAGTGCTCTTGGTGAATACAGGCCTTTGTCTACAGCTGTAGTAGAGCCATATGTTCATTTCCTAGGTTGTTATCAGTAATATCTGTTTCTTGGAAAAATAAGTCTTTCTAGTTCGTAAAGCTGGTAGACATTGAGATGGAAAATGATAAGAGAGGTTGAGTTCACCTCACCAAGTCTCACACGACAAGGTTCACTTAATTATTTGTCCAAACCAGATGACCTAAGGTGGACATAGAGATTAGGTCAAGAAGATTATGTTTTACTTCCTTTAAAAAAAAAAAATCCCCTACCAAATAATTCTATGTAAGAGCTACAGATACTAAACCATCGAATGATGTAGCTGTTTAGAGGTGTTTTTTAAAAAAAAAATATATATATTATAGACATTTGACTTCTTGACATATTCATCAACAAAGACTTTTACTTAAGATCCCTCATCATGTTACATAGTATTTAAATATAGAGATGAGCAATCTGAACCTTAGGAACCAAGATTAGTTACAAACTTTTTGCAAAGTTCATAAGGAGTTCGTAAAGATGGAATCTGCACAATTTAATACACATAAAAAAACAATAAAAGGGTATGCTCACCTGTCCACGCTCCCCCGGGGTCCACCTACGGGTCTCCAGTGTCTCCAGCTGCCTCCACGGGTGATCGCCTGCTCAGCCGAGCTGAGCTGAGCGGGCTGTCACTCCCACTGGCCTTGGCGCTGTCCCGTCTCAGTCAGTGATTGGCTGGAGGCAGCCGTGGGGAACACCAGAGGCTGTAGAATGAGGACACCGGGGGAGAGCTGACAGCTAAGTATGATAAGCAAACTTGCTGAACTGTTTAACTGTGTTAGTGCCAAAAGATTGAAAAAAAAGACAATGTGCCATCAAGTTCAATCTCTAACCCTACTGTGTTGATCCAGAGGAAGGCAAACTCCCTCATGAGGATGATGCCAATTGCCCCATCACAGGGAGAAAATTCCTTCCCGACAATATGGCAATCAGAATAATCCCTGGATCAACATGTCACATGTAATCTAGTGCCCATAACTCGTAACAGGTAATGTGTTCTAATTTTTCACCATTAATGGTTCATAATAAGGATACTCAAAAAGCAAAAGTCATGTTTGCCTTAACCTTTTCTTTGTGACTCTATTTATTACTAATGTAAAAAAAATTTTTGGTCTGATATTTCTGTTCAAATTAGCCAAGTGGAACAGCCTTTCAGAACCCCTTCTTACTTGCCCCTTTATAAGGGCAAAACGGTCCTACCGGAATGGGCTTTATGTCAGAGGACAAGAGGCAATGAAATTCACAGATCTGCCATCTAGTCATAGGGCAGAAGGGTAAATCACAAAAGGCCACACAAATCACAAAGGTATCTTTGCGGAGCGTCATGCGTCCCTCTGCTCATGCTGTGCGGCCGAGAAGGTGCTGATTTTCTTGCATTCTGTTTCTGTGTTTTGTTTTGTAGTGTGTGAACACTGGTTATTTGCTCACCTTGATAGACACACCCGACTTTACCTGCTGAGTTCTGTCTGGCCATGTCAGGGTTAATCTGTGTTTTGGTTCTGCTGTGACTGACAGGTCTTCCTGCCAGTGGATCTGTTTTGTTCTCAGCTGTCTGTGCTTAAAGTTCAGGGGGTTGGTCCAATTATGTTCTGGATCAGAACCCTGGCCTCCTATCTAACTACCTCAGTCTGGGATATCTTTGCCGGATATTGAGCTTGTCTCTGCCTGGTTCTGTGTTTGCTATTCTTGCTCTGTTTATTCTGACTCTGCTTTGTATTTCTGACCTTTCCTGCTTGCTGCCTGCCCCTGACCATACTGCCTGTTTTTTGACCTTGCCTTTGGATTGTGATTTTGTACTTTTGCTGCCCGATTGTTATGACCCGGACTGTCGACCATTCTTTATTGTGTTTTGTCTGTCTGTCTTGTCCTTGTGTCCCACCTAACCAGTGCAGAGAATGACGCCCAGTTGCTCGCCGCCATCTTAGGGCGGATTGTGGCAAATAGGTAGAGGACAGTGGGCGGGGCTGAGCTTAGGGCTCACTGTGTTGTCTTGTCCTGCTGTCCGGTTCCTGACAGCCAGAAAATCAAATCACAGAAAAAGGAGTACAATATGAAACATAACTGTTACTTAAGTATCCTAAAAACATATACACCACACAAAAACACACACAAGACACCTGATAAATACTAATCCATTAACTGAACAAGGAAGCACTCAAATATTGCACAGCCAACTAAATAAGTGAAGGCAAAGGTTAATTCTCACCCTATTCTGCAGAAATACTTATATGAAGTATCTTGGCTGAGCCACGTAGTCCCAAAGGGAGGTTAAGGTTATCATAAAGTCCCAATGAGTAGTATAGTCACACTCACACTAGCAGTGGTGTTTGCATCAAAGGGGCAGGGTACAGGTGGCCCCTACCCCGGTCTAACCCGTTATCCAGTCCCTGTACTAGCTCTGTAGTACCTCTCAATGTATTTCCTCTAAGTATTGGATTCATCAGGGTTTCAGTACAAAAACGAAAAATTTCCTGTAATGGTCAAAAAAATGCCCAATGCAGTGGTGCGAGTGCTGGTGCGAGTGCTGGTGCTCTGTTCCTGTGAGAAGAAAGGTTAGTAATGAGGGCAGTGGCTCTGCCGGGTATGATCCTTGGCAAGGCAGACTACACTCCTCTAGACTTTTTTCAGTTTGCCTTTTTGTCTTCTTGATTTGGCAGTTAAAAGAATACAGTGAGACAGTCCATTCACTTATTCTTCCAACCCATAGAATTAATTGGTTTAACACATTTTAATAGCTAATGTAGCTACAAAACTCAAATAAGCATAATAAATGATGTCGTCCAGCACAAGCTTATTTCGCAGCAGGACAATAATTCCAGGAACTTGGTGATAGGTGCATAACTCATAGGTCATGGTGCTAAAGTGCATTCACCACCACTTACAACCAAATTTCCCCTATCTGGCTTCCTGCACAGCGCTCTGAAGTAACAGAAAGTTGTCAATATCTTTTTTATAACTCTTAAAAACATAGGCCCTATTTGCCAAACTTCATGTCCATTCTAGGACCTGCCGATTTCGTCCATAATCCAACTTTTATTTCCTTGTTGCAACTATGTCTGCAATACCATCAGTCAATCACCAACACTTGCCCCTATAAAATATGTGTGGAAAAGTCATTTACTTCTACATTTGTCAGCTAGACAGGCTACATATTTTTGTAATAGGAGACTCAAACTATGGGAATAGAGTGCTTCAGCTGGCCTCATGTGTTCTACCCACTTTCAAGTACAATTTTTGTGCTGCCTTTGGATGATCTTGAAAAAAAAATTACTTACTGAACTTTTCATTTCCGTAGTCCGTAGGCAGCACAAACTTCCCACCAGTAATCATGCCTAATTGCACCATATTAAACATACTGCCTACTGATCTGGTGATTGGCTTTATAGGGTAAATACCTAAGGTTGTGTTCACACATTACATTTAATATATAATTTTACCACAAATTTTGCTACGTATCGAGTATTCTTGCCACGAATTGATGTATTTTTGCCATTAATTTTGTGAAATTGTGGAAAAAATTGCACTATTTTAAGAAAAAGGTGCAATTCATGGCAAAAATCCTGGAAAAAATGCATCAAAAATGCAACAAAAAACATAATAAGTGCTAATTAGCTTGTTCTCGGTTGTACTTTAAGCCATTTGTTATTATGCTGCCTACGGGCTCTAGGAAATAAAAATTTTTTGCTTATATATGTTAATACATTATTTAATTTAAAAAAATTGCACTTTCTAAGAACCACAAAATATTTGTTTTTACCTGAAAAATAAAAATTGGGGGAGAAAAATAAGCTCTCTCTATTTTAACTGAAAATCAATTAGGAAATATAAAACCCTCTACCTATAATGCTTTGTGAGGTGTTTTTCATCACTTGTGTTTTTGGGTCTGTGGTAATTTTGCAACAACATAGCATGCTCCAGGTTTGGTGTTTCGTCAGGAAGTTTGTGGAGTTTTTCTGAAAGACTCTCATTTTTTTTTAACTTAACCCCTTGAGGACAGAGCCTGAAATGGCGTTAAGGACTGGGCCAATTGTCCCTGTTGCGTTTTCGTTTTTTCCTCCTCGCCTTCGAAGACCCATAACTCTTTTCTTTTTCCACCTACAGGGCCATGTAAGGGCTTGTTTTTTCAGGAACAGTTGTACTCTGTAATGCCTAACCTGAAGTAGGCATGATCAGTGTATGTCGGGGAAAAGTCGCAAACTTTTGTGCAGCTATGTGGTTGCTCAAAGTTTTGCGACTTTTCCACTCCAAAAAAAAGGCGTATATTTTTGATAAATATTCCCCTATATTTATATTAACAAACCCATGGGTGGCTGTGACCTCCATCTTATTAGTAGATTACTGGAAACAGTACCAAAAAACACTTTAAATTGTGACCGGCATGTGTGTGTGGTATAACCACTTTACCATGAATTTATCTTGATGGAATCATTGCTGAGATATCCGTCATCACATAATAAGACAATGAGGGGGATTTATCAAACATGGTGTAAAGTGAAACTGCCTCACTTTCTCCTAGCAACCAATCAGATTCCACCTGAACCAGTTTCACTTTACACCATGTTTGATAATCTCCCCCAATGTGTCTTCCTAATATAGTCTGCTTATTCTCTTGCTGATAAGGAAATCTTGACTGACAATAAATTGTTAATTAAAAATCTCCAGTACCTATCAGTTGCTGTATGTCCTGCAGGAAGTGGTCTATTCTTTCCAGTGTGACACAGTGCTCTCTGCTGCCACCTCTGTCCATGTTAGAAAATGTCCAGGGCAGTAGCAAAATCCCCATTGAATACCTTTCCTGCTCTGGACAGGAACTTTCACGGACAGAGGTGGCAGCAGAGAGCACTTTGTCAGACTGGAAATAAAACACCACTTCCTGCAGGACATACAGCAACTGATAAGTACTGGAAGACTAGATATTTTTAAATAGAAGTAAATAACAAATCTATATAACTTTCTGACACCAGTTCATTTGAAAAAAAAATGCTGTTGTATCACTTTAACTATTATCTCCCATAAGCCATGAATGTGGAGATGTAAATTTCAGATGATTTGAATCAATATTATTTTTGTATACTATTACTGTGACTTACAGAGTTTGCCATGATATGTTCTAGCACAGGGAATGGTAAATCAATCCTTACCACTATAACTGGGACTGAATGTACACTTATTTCCAGGAAAGTGTAGACTATTCTGGAGGGAACATTTCTGTTTTCCACATGATGTATGATGTATATGCCACTTGCAGAGATCAGCCAACATGCTACCTTAAAAGATCTGCAGATAAGTTTAAATAAATGGGATGTTCTTATCCACACAGAAAAGAATGAGAAGAATTCCGCTTTATATATTGCCAGCGCTAGTAGCTGTGAGTGTGAGCTCACACCAGCTAAGACAGGGGAAGATGTTGAAATCACCACATCGCTAATGCAGGCCATTGGTTATTGACTAGGACTCTGTACTGCTCGGGCAGGTGAGTAGTATATAAAACCAATACCAGAATCCTTGTGTATGGCTGTATAGTTGATGCAGTTGTTGGTGCTGTAGATGCAATGGTTGGTGCGGTTATTGTTGGTAAGGAAGATGCTATTGGTGCAGTAGATGAAGTTGGGAATAAAGGTATTATGAAGCTTAGTAATCTTCGCACAATGTGTACGAATGCTCGCAGCTTAGGAAACAAGATCTGTGAGCTGACGGCCATTATGTCTAGAGATGATTTGGACCTTGTTGCTGTAACAGAGACCTGGTTCAAAGAGTCTAATAATGATTGGGAAATAGCTATACCGGGATATATTTTCTACAGGAAAGACTGAGCAGAGAGAAGGGGAGGCGGGAAGCCATTTATGTTAGGGATAGTCTTAAATCGACACTCATCCAAAATACATATAAAGAGCTGGGGACTCTCTGGGTTTGCATGCAGTCCAAGGAGGGATGTGTTATTAGGACAGGGGTTATCTATAGGCCTCCTGGGCAAAGTGAGAACTATGATAGCATGCTGATGGATGAAATGCCACAAAAGTGCTGGATGAAGGTGGTGCTGTGGATATCGCCTATCTGGACTTCAGCAAAGACTTTGATACAGTTCCCCATAAAGAGCTGATAGAGAAGTTGGAGAAAATTGGACTTAATCCCTGGACAGTTCAGTGGATTTGTTGTTGGCTGAAGGATAGATATCAGAGGGTTGTTGTTAATAGTGTATATTCCGAGCAGAGACTGGTTACAAGTGGTGTGCCACAAGGGTCTGTTCTGGGTCCTATTCTTTTTAATATGTTTGTAAGTGACATAGGAGAAGGGTTGGTAGGTAAAGTTTGTCTGTTTGCTGATGACACAAAAGTGTGCAATAGGGTTGATATTCCTGGAGGTGTCAGTAATATGGAAAATGATTTAGCTTTGCTAGATATGTGGTCCAAACATTGGAAATTGAAGTTTAATGTTTCCAAATGTAAAATAATGCACTTGGGGAGGAGGAATCCTCTATCCGAGTATCACATCGGCAGTACCGTGTTGGAAAAGACTTCAGAAGAGAAGGATTTAGGGGTAATGATTTCTGACAGCCTTAAAATGAGTCACCAGTGCAACAAGGTGGTGAGGAAAGCAAATCGTATGCTGGGGTGTATAGCTAGAGGTATAACCAGTAGGAAGAGGGAGATTGTGATCCCGCTGTATAGAGCTCTGGGGAGGCCACATCTGGAATACTGTGTCCAGTTCTGGAGACCTCATCTAAAAAAGGACATTGATAAAATAGAACGGGTCCAAAGACGGGGCTACAAAAATGGTGGAGGGTGTGAGGCATAAACCATATCAGGAAAGACTTAAGGATTTGAATCTGTATAGTCTGGAGGAAAGAAGGGAAAGGGGAGACATGATTGAAACCTTTAAGTATGTTAAGGGACTAAATAAGGTTCTGGAGGGAAGTGTTTTTAGTAAAAAAAACTGAGCTCAAGAACAAGAGGGCACAGTGAGAGGTTAGTTGGGGGAAAGATCAGAAGCAACGTGAGAAAATATTATTTTACTGAAAGAGTAGTAGATACCTGGAACAAACTTTCAGCAGATGTGGTTGGTAAATCTACAATAACAGAATTTAAACACGCCTGGGATAAACATATATCTATCCTAGGATAATAAGAAGGGAAACACTAAAAGGGCAGACTAGATGGACCCAGTGGTCTTTTTCTGCCAACAATCTTTTATATTTCTATGTTTCTAGTAAGTCTACCTAGTATTTTCACAGTATTCTTACAGAAGATAGATAGAGTACTACTAACAATAAATCTGAGATTGTATTTGTCTGCCTCTTCTTTGTGTGCAGCTGTAATACTTTGTTGCTTTATAGAACCTACAGTACTTGTCTGAATAGCAAGACTGCATCACAATATAGGTGATAACTGAATATCAAGTATAAAAAAAGCAAAATATAATAAAATTGCTACCAAGACTGAAATATCAGTGTTCCACATACATAGAGGGAACAAAATATCCCACACAGTATACTGAATGCATAGACATTTATCATAAAATAACGGCCGGAATGAATGATCGTGAACATTAATTCCGTCCATTTTCTGACAACAACGGTCATTGTCTGAGCAGTATGTAGTGGGAATATAGCCTTAGTGTGCATTTATTATTAACTAAAAGTGCTATGCTTAGATGTTGCACTGAAATCTATGATGTAATATAAAATGTACCGCACACAGCGCATTGTTTGTGGCTTTTTTGAATTTTTCTTATTTTGTGCAGCATGCTCTGGGTGTGAAGTTTTTCCAATAGGGTTCTTTATAGGACTTGAGAAAGACCAGAAAAAAATTGCATGTTATAATAGAATAACAAATCGGATGCAAAATGCTTGAAATGCATGGTAGTGTTTAAAACAATGAAATAGTGTCTGTCCATGCTGCTAGTAAAGGAGTTTCTATTATTTAAATGATAATAATAATAATAATAATAATAATAATAATAATAATAATAATAATAATAATAATAATAAGTACTTTTCACATCAAATGAAGGCAGAAGAATAAAAATTATGTCATGATGATTGGCACTGTCTTTTTTATGTCTGGAGCCCATCTTTAACATAGTGTGAGTAGTTGGACACACAAAGTAAAATAAAAGCAAACTATGTCAGTAACACTTGTCCTGTAAGTGTCAAGAAGGCAGGGCAAGCTGCTCAAGTGCCCCTTCCCTCCCTCCTTCCTCCAGCTTGTGTTCCTGCACCATGCATACTAATAATGGTCCATGCCCGGACTGAGTACTGAGACCATTATCCAACTGAAGAAACTGCATGCAAGTGGGGTGACAGATCCCCTTTACATTATAACTCTCTTGCTACTTGCAGACCCTAGTAGGGGAAGCTTAAGAGCATACTGCATACTATTGTAGCGTAGAGTGTGTAGGGGGGCTGGGTTATTGATTTCTGTTGGCGCCAAATTTTTCTGATGGGGCACAAAGTGGCGCAGGAGGAAGGCCTGACCTCAGCGCTGGAGTGGTGGGAAGGGTGGGACTTTTATTGTTTTGTATTTTGGTGTTTGAGCTGCCTAATGGGGGATTACCAATCTGCATTTTTTTTTAAATACCTAGCTAGTAGGGGAATTTACCTAATGGGAGTGGATTATCTATGTATTGGGGGGGGGGGGTTAACCCATACTAGGATTACCTTCTAGGGGTGTAAACCTAATGGGGGAATTATCTACCTACTGGGGGGTTTAACCTAATGGTGGGATCCCCTTCATACTTATGCCTTTAACCTAATGGGTATATACTGTAACTTAGGTAATGGGGGCATTAACCTAATGGGAGAAATTGTCTACCCACTTGGGGCATCTACCAAATTGGGGAATTTCCTACCTACTACGGGCTTCGACCTAGTTGGGGGTGGTTTACCTACCTACAGGGAGCATCTACCTAATAAAGGGATTATCTAACTAATTAGGGGAGGGATTATTTATGTACTGGGGACATCTACCTAATAGGGGAATCTTTTACCTTCTGGGGGAAACTACCTAAATAAGGGGGAGGGGGGTTCAGCCAAAGTGTAACTGCTGGCTGTCACTGCAGGTAACTTGAACTGGATCTCCAGTCTTGTAAGCATCACTTTGAAGCAAATTCACCACTAACCTGGCTTATATAAAGATTTTTAGTATGGACAAATCAGTGCTACCATGCAGAATCCATTAATGTTCCTGTGGAGGCATTCAAACTTGCATTTTTCTATTTTCTGGAAGCACAGACAAATATACAAAAGGTACTATGTGTCTCCTTGCCCTAACAAATATCTAACAGTGTTTGGAACATGAAGCTGACATGAAGATTGAAGTTAAGGCTTCCAAAAGACAACTTTTGTTTAGTCTTTTTTGGTCTAAAAAACACAAGAAAAATTCATAAAACTTTCAGCTGTCTTTGCCATTTTTCTGGCATTCTGTAATAGTATAGGCCTTTTTTTATTTGGTGTTTTATCCCTTCTTTTTATTACTAGTCTGTTTTATTGTTTTTTTTTTCATTACTAGAGATTTGATTCCTTCCAATGAGCATACAAACATCATTAAAGTGTAAAAACAACCCTTCCAAAACAAAGTGAAAAAACAAACTTCATAACCATGGTTATGTGGGTTTCATATGTTCCTAATAATTCCCAGTTGGCATCTGGACATAGCATTTTGACAACTATATAGGGGCACATAGAGGACTAACTACTATGTGGAGACATAGAGGAGCCTAATTACTATATGGAGACACAGAAGGCCAAACTACTATATGGAGGAACAGAGAGGACTTAAAGGGGTTGTCCGGCGATAAAAAATTATTCACAGAATAACACACATTACAAAGTTATACAACTTTGTAATGTATGTTATGTCTGTGAATGGCCCCCTTCCCCGTGTTTCCCCCCACCCACGCTAGACCCGGAAGTGTGGTGCATTATACTCACCGCATCTCGTGTCGTCCACGGTCTCCGATCGTCAGCAGTGACGTCTTCTTCGGGAGGCCAGCGGATCTTCCCGAGTGCCGGCCACCCTCTGCAGCGTCATCCGAAGCTCAGCCGCGATTGGCTGAGCATAACTGTGCTCAGCCAATCGCAGCTGAGCTGCTGATGACGCGGCCACGTCATCAGCAGCTCAGCCGCGATTGGCTGAGCGGCCGGCACTCGGGAAGATCCGCCGGGCTCCCGAAGAAGACGTCACTGCTGAGGATCGGAGACCGTGGTCGGCACGTGACAGGTAATGTATAGCGCACCACACTTCCGGGTACACGGGTGGGGGGGGGTGGGACACGGGGAAGGGGGCCATTCACAGACATAACATACATTACAAAGTTGTATAACTTTGTAATGTGTGTTATTCTGTGAATAATTTTTTATCGCCGGACAACCCCTTTAACAACTATTTTCACTCAGAACTACTATTTTCATGTTACTGTGATACCATACTGTCCCTAGAGTACCACTTCTCCCAGCTGGCCCTACATTAGTACTCCAGTAAGCAGTAAGCTGTTACTTTTTTGTGTTTTTGTGTGTCAGAACCACCTTACACATGTTATTCCCTCTCTCACCCAAACCACTGGGGGACTACAAGACCAGTGGCCACCACTCTACCAGCTCAGTCTGTCTTACTGCAAATATGACATTTTAAGAGACTTTAACTGTGACAAGCCATTCCCATATCTTTTTCTGCTCTATGCTGTATAAAGAGACATACCTTAACCACATAAAAGGCATATGCTGCTTTCATTCCCTGTCTGCTTTTCTACCCTTACAATTATCAGTGCTGATGAAAATACTACATGTGAATCCTGCCTAAGGCAGGAGATTGGAGCAAGTAAGAATTCTCAGTACTACAAGTCTCAGAATGCATTGCTTTCCCTCAGCCCTCCGACAGCCTAAGGCAGGAGATTGGAGAAAGTAGAAATTCTCAGTACTACAAGTCTCAGAATGCATTGGTTTCCCTCAGCCCCCCCACCCTGCTTACTCCCCTCCCACAGCACTTCTATTAGTAGCACCATCTGCTCTTCTGCCTTTGCAATTCTCGGTGCTGATGAAAATACTACATGTGAATTCCGCCTAAGGCAGGAGATTGGAGCAAGTAGGAATTTTATGTAGCTGGACAGTCTGGAGGGTACTGTGGATGTTACTGACACTGTTTGCACTATGGCATTACACAATATGAAGTATTACTTCTAGCTTTTCATTTAAATAGACATTGAGAAATAAACAATAATAATGTATAGATTAGCATTACTGTGTGATGAATATCCATTCCTATGTAGCAATGTTCTTTGGATAGTTGATGCCTGTTACATCTCTTTCGCTTTCATTTGTTGCTGTTCAGTTTTACCTTTGGACACATAAATTAACCTATGATAGGAAAATACAGCAAGGTGCCAAGATATTGTTTGTATCAAAAACAGGGTCATCATGACCAGAAATTTACAATTTGTTCTGTTATTTAGCTAGATGCTATGATAAACATGCAATATTTCATTCTGAGCACAGCCAGGGGGCGATCTAACACTTTGTATTTACATAAGGCAGACATCCACTGAAATAGCGAATATAAAACTCTTACCACAGTACAATAAGAGAGTGATACCATTCAAACCTTATTATGCTTTATGTATGTTATAATATGTATGTACTGAACTAAACTGTATTGGAAAAACATTCTTATAAATCTCCAAAGTGAAAAAAAAAAACATGTTTGAGTTCAGTGTACTATAAAGGGGAACCATTCTGTACTATGTTCCCATTTTGTGACATTAAAGGCAGCAATACACAAGAGACGCTTTGGACTGAACATTATTGTTCAACAGGTAAAAGGTGGACTAGCTGCTGCCGGACACATGGCAGCTTGCTTGATCTGTGGTTTCTTTGACATCTGTCACTGGGGACAGTCTGGATTCCCCCATATGCCTTAGATTGTCAGCAGATCTTCTAACATTTTCCGACGATTAACCCTTTGAAGACCAGGCCCAAAATGACCCAGTGGACCGCGCAAATTTTGATCTTAGTGTTTTCGTTTTTCCCTCCCCCTTTCTAAGAGCTCTAGCACTCTCAGTTTTCTATCTACAAGGCCATGTAATGGCTTATTTGTTACAGGAATAGTTGTACTTTGTAATGGCGTCATTCATTTTACCATAACATGTATGATGGAATTCCAAATATATTATTTATGAAGATATAAATAGGTGAAATTGTAAAAAAGAATGCAATATGGTAACGTTTGGGGGGTTCCTGTGTCTACGTAATGCACTATATGGTAACAGCGACATGATACCATTATTCTATAGGTCAGTCCGAACACAACCATATGCAGGTTACACAGATTCTCTAATGTTATATATGTATTTTTTTTATGAAATCCTTTTTTTTGGCAATGAAATATTAATAAAATGGGCCTATTGTGACGCTTAAAACGGTTTTATTTTTTCACCTACGGGGCTGTATGGGGTGTCATTTTTTCCGCCATGATCTCTAGTTTTTATTAATACCATATTTGTGAAGATCGGACGTTTTGATCACTTTTTATAGATTTTTTAAAATATATAATGTAACATAAAATCGGTAATCTGGGCACTTTTTCCCCTCTTTTCGTGTACGCCGTTCACCGATCACAATGACGCTTGTTATATTTTAATAGATCGGACAATTACGCACGCTACGGTATATTGTATGTTTATCTATTTATTTATTTTTATATGTTTTATTTATATAATGGGATAGGGGGGGGTTATTTCAACTTTTATTGGGGGAGGGGTTTTGGGGTAGTGTAATAGTGTTTTGAACTTTTTTTTTTTACACATTTGAAGTCCCTTTGGGGGACTTGTACATAGATTAGTTTGATTTCTACACTGATGATTGCTATGCCATAGGCATAGCATTGATCAGTGTTATCGGTGCTCTGCTCATTGAGCCTGCCTGTGCAGGCTCAGTGTAGCAGATCGCCGATCGGACCGCACGGAGGCAGGTGAGAGACCTCCGGTGGTCCGTTTCAACGATCGGGACCCCCGCAGTCACACTGCGGGGGTCCCGATCGGTAAGTGACAGGGGACTCCCCCTGTCACTTACACTTAAACGCCGCAGTCGCGCCACGGCGTTTAAGGGGTTAATGACACGCGGCAGCGCGATCGCTGCAGCGTGTCATTACCGGTGAGGTCCCGGCTGCTCACTGCAGCCGGCTCCCACCTCCTATGAAGCACGCTCCGCTCCGGAGCGCGCTTCATAGCGGGAGAAACACCCAGGACGTAGAGTTACGTCATGGGTCGTCTGGGGACAGACTTCCATGACGTAACCCTACGTCCAAGGTCGTCTAGGGGTAAACAATAAACGATCTTATTCGACAGCTATAGCGAACAACCTGAAATCGTTCACCCAATTACACAGGACGATGATTGTTACTTATGATTGTTCTTGCGGTCGTCCTGTCGTCGCTACTGCGTTTGGCCAAACAACGTCTTATTACACCGAACGATGCATGAACAATTTACAAACAATGAACGATAAAAATAGGTCAAAATTCTATCAAGCGACCAACGATTTTTCAAAGGATAATTTTCCCGTGGAATAGGGTCCTTCATCCCCAGTTCAAGGGATGAATTTTCTGCGACTGTGACAGTGATCCGTCACTTAGCCCCAGCCTAAGGGCTTATTCCCACATTCTTTGAAACATAGATCCTACAGACAGGGAAGCCCTGTAGTGGACTCTCCCCTCCCTGGCATCATGTATCACTATTATGCCGGGAGCGGGGAAAGTATTTGAATCTTTATGGCACTGTAATCAGGCAGCCACGCAGCTGTGTCCATAAAGTGCTGCGGAGATTCAAACACTCTCCCTGCTCCTGGCATCATATTGATTTTTTCCGGGCAGGGAAAGAGTCCACTACAGGGCTTTCCCAATCCATACATTCTGTGGAAATAGCCCTAAGGGTATGTCCACACTACAGAATCCCGGTGGATCACCTGCCACGGATTCTGCAGCTCGCCGCAGCGCTCATCTACACTGGTCCCATAGGCTTCATTCTTTGTTTTGGCAGAGTCCACCGTCTTCCTGAAGAATGAGTGGGTTCATCTGTGGGCGGACAGCGGAATCTGCCGAACCATAGAAAGAAGCCTATGGGACCAGTGGAGATGCGCGCGGCCGGAATCTGTGGTGGGTGATCCGGGTGGACATACCCTTACTTGTTTATTCTCCCAGATATATCTAGAGATTTTGTCTCTGCTATGGGTCAAAAGTTGTTGTTTTTTTTAAGTTTTAAATTATAATTTTTTTTTAATGATAGGAACAGTTTATGAAAAGGTCAAAGGACAGATAAAAAGAATAGCTAGAATCTAAACAACCAATGAATCAAAAAAAAATCCAGTGAGCTCAAGTCCTAACAATAATGGGCAAGCCGCAATGGGGCTTATGGACAAAGCTGATGGAACTATGTGAACTAAGGGGTACTCCAGCGTGGGGGCACTTTTTTGCTGGGACCGGCGGCGGGTCCTACATCGCGGCGCCTAGGTGCCCGGTTCCCGGCCGCTTCCGGGTGTCTGACGCGGGCCCGAGACTTGACGTCTCAGGTCCGCTCAGCCACTCAGTGAAGGAGGCGGGATCTGAGCGAACTTGAAACGGATCCCGCCTCCTTCACTGAGTGGCTGAGTGGACCTGAGACGTCACGTCGCAGGCACGCGTCAGACACCAGGAAGCGGCCGGGAATCGGGCACCGGAGCGCCGCGATGTGGGACCCGCCGCTGGAACCGGGGAGGTGAGTGGACATCTTTTCCCTCGGCCGCCTCCTCCCGGGTCCCAGCGCAAAAGTGCTCCCACGCTGGAGTACCCCTTTAAGAAGCTTCAGTCTGTCAGTCTGACACCTGCAATGGATACAAGAGAAACGAACTGAGAGGTATTTTTTCCACTAACCCCTTTACGGACCCATAGATAACTACCCAGAGTTATGCTGCGTTTACATGGAATGATAATTCGCCCGATCGTATGATTAACTATTTCGAAGTTACGATTTTTTATATATAAAGATCAGCGTTTAGATGGAACGATATATCGTACGGAAAGTTTGTTTTGCGATCGCTTAAGCCTATCTCGCACATAGGAAAAATCGGTAAATGACTGTTTACACGGAACGATCTGTGAATTTTTTGCGAAAGACGATTTAAGAACATGTTCATAGATCAAAATGAACGATTTCTCGCTCGTCGTTCGATCGTTCGCTGCGTTTACACGTACGATTATCGTAGGAATCCGCAAATTTGCACGAAAATTCGTTCCGTGTAAACGCAGCATTACTCTTAAAATAGTACCTGTCAGGACTGGCAGGCGTAGACAAGACAAAAGACAGTGGGCCCTAGATCTGAACCCACCCACTGTCACCTGCCTACTTGCCTCAGTCGACCCTAAACGGTCGCGGACAACCACGGAGTCGGTCCCTACACTGCGTAGGTGGATACACAAAACGTAGACAGACAAACAAAACACAATGGAGGATAGTCAACTAGCAGGGTCAAAACCAAACAGACAACGCAGTACAAAATCAGAAGGAGAGCGGATAGTCAAAAGTCAAGCAAGAGGTCAGAACACGGGCAGAGCAATAGCAAGGGGATTAGGACAGGGAACGCTGGGAAAGGAGCAGGGGAGCTGGGACTAGTAACAACTAATAACCAGCAGGGAACTGAGGATCTGACTGCTTTTTATCCAGGAAAAAAGACCAGGTCCAGCAGCTGATTGGAGCAGCCCAGATCCCAGCATCAAGCTCAGCTGAACAGACCTAGCAGTGCAGTAACCCCTACACTGTCAGAAGTCTGACAGGCCAGGCAGGTGTGGCTGAGAAGTGAAACACAATTCAGACACAAAACCAGTGCAACAGCAGACATAAACTCAGCGCTTCCTTGGCCGCCCGACATGGACTGAGGAGCGCAAAGTCACATTCCTAACAGTACCCCCCCTCTTATGAGGGGCCTCAGGACCCTCACCCAAAGGACCCGGCCTGGAAGGGTTACGCATGTGGTATTGTCTAACCAGACGAGGTGCATGCATGTCTTTGCTCGCCACCCAAGTCCGTTCTTCCGGACCAAATCCCTTCCAGTGTACAAGATATTGTAGAGAACTCTGGACCCAACGAGAATCCAGAATTCTCTCCACCTCGTATTCCAGTTCACCTTGGACGACCAAGGGAGCAGGGGAAGTAGACGGCAACACAGGGTTAACATATTTCTTTAACAGTGATTTATGAAAGACATCATGTATTTTCCAACTCTTAGGTAATTGTAACTGATAAGACACAGGGTTAATGATTTTCATAATTACATAAGGACCAATGTATTTTGGAGAAAGTTTACCAGACGGGGCTTTTAACCTTAAGTTTCTAGTAGAGAGCCATACCTTATCCCCCACCATATATTCTGGGCCAGATATACGTTTTTTATCAGATTGTTTTTTAAAACTTTCTTGGGCTTTAACCAGGTTCTGAAGAGCCTGGGCCCAAACTGTGCACAGTTTATTGTAGATTTTTTCAGCAGAAGGGTTAACAGATTCGGCAGCATGTACTGAAGAACATCTAGGATTAAACCCAAAATTACAAAAGAATGGCGACATCTTGAGGGATTGACTTTCTCGGTTATTAAGTGCAAACTCAGCTAGAGGCAAGTACTCTTTCCACTTGTCTTGTGACCCTGCAACAAAACATCTTAAAAATTGTTCCAGTGATTGGTTGACCCTCTCGGTTTGACCATTGGATTGCGGATGAAAGGCGGAGGAAAAAGACAAAGTTATACCTAAGCGACCACAGAATTCCTTCCAGAATTTCGATACGAATTGTACGCCCCTATCGGATACAATATTTTCAGGGACCCCATGCAGACGCAAGATATGGTTAATAAACAGGGAAGCTAGGGTACGAGCGTTAGGGAGTTTACTAAGAGGAATGAGGTGACACATCTTGGAAAATCTGTCAATGACGACCCAAATCACCGTTTTCCCCCTGGAAGGGGGCAAATCGGTGATGAAATCCATAGAGACATGAGTCCAAGGTCTCGCAGGCAGTGGTAAGGGTTGAAGCAGACCCTCGGGGAGTCTGCGAGGTACCTTGGACCTGGCACAGGTCTCACAGGCTTCTACAAACAACTTAGTATCACGAGCCCACGAGGGCCACCAATAATGTCGTGATAACAGATACTGAGTGCCAGCTATGCCCGGATGACCTGCCAACACTGAGCAATGTGTCTCCTCCAGTACTCTTAAACGAAGGTTAGGAGGAACAAAGAGCTTATTCTCAGGGGTGTTCTTAGGGGCCAGGGACTGAGACTCTACCACTTGGGCAGCAAGATCGGGCTGTAGAATGGCTACCACAACCCCGGGAGCTAAAATAGTCTCTGATTCCCCACTAGGGACATTGCTGGTCTCAAAGCTACGGGACAAGGCGTCAGCTCTTACATTTTTGGAACCAGGTCTGAAAGTTATTTCAAAATCAAAACGTGTGAAGAAGAGAGCCCATCTAGCCTGGCGAGGAGTAAGACGCTTAGCCTTGTCTAGATACACCAGATTTTTGTGATCAGTTAGGACCTTGATTTTGTGCTTAGCCCCCTCTAGAAAATGTCTCCATTCATCAAATGCCCATTTTATGGCAAGGAGCTCCCGGTTGCCTATGTCGTAGTTGCATTTAGTTTTGGAGAATTTCCTAGAGAAGTAAGCAATAGGTCTGAGATTGGTGAGTGTCTCTGGACCCTGTGAAAGAACAGCTCCCACCCCCACCTCCGAGGCATCCACTTCAATCACAAAAGGTTTTTCGAAGTCAGGTTGAGTCAAGACCGGAGCCACCGAAAAACATCCTTTAAGCTTGTCAAATGCCTGAACGGCTTCAGGAGTCCAGTGTACCAAATCAGCCCCTTTCCTAGTTAGATCAGTTAGGGGTTTAGCAATTACAGAAAAACCCTTGATAAATTTTCTATAATAGTTAGCGAACCCCAAGAATCTCTGTAATGCTTTAAGACAATTAGGGCGCTCCCATTTTTCAATAGCTGACACTTTTAGAGGGTCCATACAAAAAGAATTGGGTGTGATTCTGTACCCCAAAAATGAAACCTCCTGAACGCCGAACAGGCACTTTGACAATTTTGCAAATAAATGATTTTGTCTTAAAAGTTCCATAACCTTACGGACATGACAAATGTGTGAGGACCAGTCAGGAGAGAAAATCAATATGTCATCCAAATACACCACTACAAATCGTCCTAGGTATTCACGAAATACATCATTTACCAAGTGTTGAAAGACCGCAGGCGCATTGCATAATCCGAAGGGCATAACAAGGTACTCGAAGTGCCCCTCGGGAGTATTAAAAGCGGTCTTCCACTCATCACCCTCTCTTATCCTGATCAGATTGTAGGCCCCTCGCAGGTCAATTTTGGAGAACCACTTAGCCCCAACAATCTGATTAAACAAATCAGGAATAAGAGGAAGAGGGTGCTGGTTTTTCACTGTAATTTTATTTAGCTCGCGATAGTCAATACAGGGGCGCAGGCCCCCATCTTTTTTCCCCACAAAGAAAAATCCCGCACCCATAGGAGAAGAAGAAGGGCGAATGTGGCCTTTACGTAAACTATCTTTGATGTATTCACGCATTGCCTCTCTCTCAGGCCTAGACAAATTAAAAATTCTTCCCCTCGGATACCTGGACCCTGGAACCAAATCAACAGCACAATCATATGGGCGATGTGGCGGTAAGACATCTACTGCTTTTTCATCAAACACATCTGCAAAATCTGACAAAAACTCAGGGATCTCTCCTTCAACCGGAGAACAATCTGCAACATTCAGCGCAACACAATGCGAAGCACAGTTAGATCCCCATTTGACCAATTCCCTGGTGGACCAATCAAATGATGGGTTGTGTTGTGCCAACCAAGGTAACCCCAGAATAATGTCTGAAGACAAATTATCCATAACTAAAAATTCCAATGACTCGAAGTGAATAGAACCCACCCTTACATCAAGAGAGGGAGTTATATATTTCACCTTACCCTGAGCCAATGGGGTAAAATCCGCTCCAGTAATACTCAGCGGGCACTTAAGCTGAAGCGGACATACCCCCAGAGAGGACCAGAACCCAGAATTAATAAAATTAGCAGATGCCCCAGAATCCACATGGGCAAACCCAGAAATACATTTTTCACCTAAAAATAGTGAAATGGGCACCATTAATTTATTTTTCATATCGAGCGGTACCTGTGCGCCTGAATGACCCCCTCGACAATCATTCAGGCGCTGGAGTTTTCCGGCGGTGATCCAGGTCTGGATGTACATTCCTGTACACGATGTCCGGCCTTGCCACAGTATAGGCACAGATTGTGCTGTAGTCGATAGGCCCGTCGGGTCTTAGCATCTGTCGCTCCAATTTGCATCGGTTCTTCTTGAGATAGTGACAGGGGAGAAGAAGACTTAGAGAAGGAAGCAACAGATGATGGGGCTTTGAACGAGTCAGAGGTTCCCTTTTCCCTGCGTCTGTCCCGCATACGTCTATCAACCCTTATAGCTAAGGTCATGGTTTCCTCCAAGGTCTCTGGAGGGGGGTAGGCCACTAGCAAGTCCTTCAACTGGTCCGCAAGACCCAGCCGAAACTGATACCGCAAGGCAGAATCATTCCAGGTGGACGGGATACACCACTGCCGGAACTCTGCGCAGTAGTCTTCTACTGGTCTCTTACCCTGACGTAAGGAGGTCAGTTGGCGTTCGGCCACCGCAGTCCGGTCAGGGTCATCATACAACAGCCCTAGGGCTGAAAAAAAATAATCAACTGAAGTCAACTCAATAGCATTGGGAGGTAAGGAGAATGCCCATTCCTGCGGTGGGCCTTGCAGAAGGGACATGATAATTCCCACTTTTTGGCTCTCATCCCCAGAAGAGCGAGGACGGAGCCGAAAAAATAGTCTACACCCCTCTCTGAAGGATCGGAAATCCTTCCTATCTCCCTTGAATTTTTCAGGGAGCTGAACAGGTGGTTCTGGAGGTGTGGGGGTTGTCATGGTCACCTGACGGGGTGTAGCCTCTTGTTCTTGAACCCGCTCAGCAAGTCCCTGAACCAAAGTGTTCAGGTTTTGCATCTGTTCCATCAGCGCTTTCATTGGATCCATGGGAAAAAAAAAAATCCCAAATGGTATGGCTGGTTATTCTGTCAGGACTGGCAGGCGTAGACAAGACAAAAGACAGTGGGCCCTAGATCTGAACCCACCCACTGTCACCTGCCTACTTGCCTCAGTCGACCCTAAACGGTCGCGGACAACCACGGAGTCGGTCCCTACACTGCGTAGGTGGATACACAAAACGTAGACAGACAAACAAAACACAATGGAGGATAGTCAACTAGCAGGGTCAAAACCAAACAGACAACGCAGTACAAAATCAGAAGGAGAGCGGATAGTCAAAAGTCAAGCAAGAGGTCAGAACACGGGCAGAGCAATAGCAAGGGGATTAGGACAGGGAACGCTGGGAAAGGAGCAGGGGAGCTGGGACTAGTAACAACTAATAATCAGCAGGGAACTGAGGATCTGACTGCTTTTTATCCAGGAAAAAAGACCAGGTCCAGCAGCTGATTGGAGCAGCCCAGATCCCAGCATCAAGCTCAGCTGAACAGACCTAGCAGTGCAGTAACCCCTACACTGCCAGAAGTCTGACAGGCCAGGCAGGTGTGGCTGAGAAGTGAAACACAATTCAGACACAAAACCAGTGCAACAGCAGACATAAACTCAGCGCTTCCTTGGCCGCCCGACATGGACTGAGGAGCGCAAAGTCACATTCCTAACAGTACCTGGATGCTAAGGTTCAGCTGAGCAGTACCATTAAGTAATTGATGGCTCTATGGCCCTTGCTGAGTTCTGTGAATGGTTAGATAAATCTCCCCCTGGAGACAGCTTAGAACTGCATGTCTAAAACATTCCACAAGAACAGCTCCCCTCCTCGCTGAAATCCCACCTTTTTGCTTTGTAACAGGCAGCCAATTTCAGCAGAGGGATTTAGGTCTCTACATTGCTCTGTCTTTTTTCTAATATAATTTGCTAGCAAATTAAAATGAGTTACATGCACTGGATATTCTGCATGTTTCACAAGCAATAAAAACTGATTTCTGCTTTTACTTTTTCATTAGATTTTGGCAAGCAGATAATCAAAATGAGCTTATTCTCCATTTAATTTTATGAGAATGATTTTTTCCAAGCAGTGCAGTGTGCACATATGTGTGTGTGTTGGATGCTGTTCTTTTGGATCACTGCCTCGTATAGCGGTAGTGGCAAGTACATGGCAGAACAAGTGAAAAGGATAATATTAGTAACACTTTAGTGAACACTCTTTGAGGGAATATCAGATTCCACGCCTAACTTGGTAAAGTAAAATGTATGGGCAGACATGACAAAACATTTCCATTACAATAGATGGTTAGAGACAATTTGGTGGTCCAAAAAGCACTCATATACACACAAAATAATTATAGTGTCACACAAGCATCAATGATGTCTGTACATCAGTATATATATATATATATATATATATATATATATATATATACTGTATATACACACACTAATCTAGGGGTCTAGGTAGTTCACTGCTATGATGCAAATTTCTAGAAAAATGAATTGCTATTTATCAGCATGCCAAATGTAACAGTCTTTAGGATTGAATACTTGATAACGTACTTCTCAACCCAATTGTCGGCACTCTGTGACTCGGTGCTCGTGGATACCAATACAATTCCACACGAACAAATTCCCGGCACTCCAACCGCACTTCAAATGCAAAGTGATTTATTCATGATCAGAGGTGCACTAACATACACAGAGTCAGGACGCGTTTCGGCGTTACCGCCTTTCTCAACTGCCTAATACACACTGGAAGGCTATAGCGTTCCAGTGTGTATTAGGCAGTTGAGAAATGCGGTAACGCCGAAACGCGTCCTGACTCTGTGTATGTTAGTGCACCTCTGATCATGAATAAATCACTTTGCATTTGAAGTGCGGTTGGAGTGCCGGGAATTTGTTCGTGTGGAATTGAATACTTGATAAAACTTAAGCTAAGTTGTGGCTGACTACATGCTCAGTCCGGTAAGGATTAGACTTTGATGATAAAACGCTTTACATCCTTGGCTTGATTGCAGGATAAGACATGAAGAAAACTGTACTCACTGGAAATTCCTGCAATGCTGCTGCACGAACAACGGAGCTTGGGGGTACTTCGGCAATCTACAACTTCTCCAACCCCTGACTTAAGACACTTTAGAGATGATGGACCTCGCAGCAAGGACAGGTGATGCCTCAGTGGTAGTTACACCTCAAGTGTTTAGTACAGCATGGCTCTGGACCTCAGGAAAACAGCAGTCTTAACTTCACTAACTCACAGCACTGTCTAAACAGACAGCACATGACCCTTATTAGACCCGTATAATCACTTATAGACTCTAGGGGTTGTCTTTCTATTGGTGGAGAAAGGCCTGAGGTAACTTGAGTGCCCACTGGCTCAGAGGAATGAATAGACTTTTGGCAGGCCCAGATAGGCCCAGAAGTGGGAGGTGACCCAGACATAATGGCTCTGCAAGAAGGTGGCATTATTAAACTGCAAATATCAAAGACACTCAGTTAACCCCTGCAGATTCTTCAAAAAATACTACCTTTCAGTGAATAGAATACAATGGAAACAGCATAAATATACACAGAACCACAAGAAAGACAATGAATAAAGCGTTAGCATATTGTTGTGCTATGTCAAAGTACACTTCAGCAGCAACACAAATGGGGTCTGGGGTCTGGGGCACTGCAGTTAGATTCACATTGTTCGGCTGTCAGTTATTGATGGTGTATGGCCACCTTTACCTGAGCATCCCAATGCATGATCGAGCACTATGCTTGGCCGTGCATACTTATTCAACACCACTTGCTATCTGTCTGAGACCAAAATCTGTCTGAAAAATACATCTGGGCCAATGTCTGTTTAGATCCATGGGCTGAATGGTCATAGATATTTAGCTGATTACACCCTTGTTTAGGATAATGTTCTGTGCCCTGGATTGGCTGAGCAGCAGACCAGTGACCTATGTCTCAAGTTATGCATATGTCATTGTACCTCTGGTCGCTCACTTCCATACTTGGGGGGCAGTTGGAGACGATGACCTCGTCTCTGATGTTCTGTGACACATCCAAGGGCCACCAGACCAATGTGTTTTCAATCATATAAACATAGAAGATTGTTGGCAGAAAAAGACCACTTGGTCCATCTTGTCTGCCCTTTTTAGTGTTTCCCTTCTTATTATCTTAGAATAGATATATGTTTATCCCAGGCAGGTTTACATTCTGTTATTGTAGATTTACCAACCACCTCTGCTGGAAGTTTGTTCCAAGTATCTACTATTCTTTCAGTAAAGTAATATTTTCTCATGTTGCTTCTGATCTTTCCCCCAGCTAACCTCTTACTGTGTTCTCTTGTTCTTGAGTTCAGTTTTTTACTAAAAACACTTCCCTCTGGAACCTTATTTAGTCCTTTAACATACTTAAAAGTTTCAATCATGTCCCCCCTTTCCCTTCTTTCCTCCAGACTATACAGATTCAAATCTTTAAGTCTTTCCTGATATGGTTTATGCCTCACACCCTCCACCATTTTTGTAGCCCGTCTTTGGACCCGTTCTATTTTATCAATGTCCTTTTTTAGGTGAGGTCTCCAGAACTGAACACAGTATTCCAGATGTGGCCTCACCAGAGCTCTATACAGCGGGATTACAATCTCCCTCTTTCTACTGGGTATACCTCTAGCTATACACCCCAGCATACGATTTGCTTTCCCCACCGCCTGGTTACACTGGTGACTCATTTTAAGGCTGTCAGAAGTCACTACCACTAAATCCTTCTCTTCTGAAGTCTTTTCCAAAACAGTACTGCTGATATGATACTTGGATAGAGGATTCCTCCTCCCCAAGTGCATTATTTTACATTGTATGGTCCACTTATCTAGCAAAGCTAAATCATTTTCCATATAACTGACACCTCCAGGAATATCAACTCTATTGCACACTTTTGTGTCATCAGCAAACAGGCAAACTTTACCTACCAAAACTTCTCCTATGTCACTTACAAACATATTAAAAAGAATAGGACCCAGAACAGACCCTTGTGGCACACCGCTTGTAACCAGTCTCTGCTCGGAATATACACCATTAACAACAACCCTCTGATATCTATCCTTCAGCCAACCAGAAATCCACTGAACTATCCAGGGATTAGGTCCAATTTTCTCTAACTTCTCTATCAGCTCTTCATGGGGAACTGTATCAAAGGCTTTGCTGAAGTCCAGATAGGCGATATCCACAGCACCACCTTCATCCAGCACTTTTGTGGCATAATCAAAGAAATCAATGAGATTAGTCTGACATGATCGGCCCTCAGTAAAGCCATGCTGGTTTGGATCTATCAAATTGTTGATTCTTAGGTCATCCATTATCTTCATTTTTAGAAGAGTTTCCATAAATCCACTCCTGGTTCTGGTTGAAAAATACTGTCCAAAATACTTACATAGTACACAGCCTTAAAGGGAATATGTCAATAAAAAATGGCCTATTGTTCAAATCACGCTTATATGTTAAACATATTTCTTGAGAACCTGTGATGATGGTTTTGTAAATTTTCCTTTGTGCTGTCTGTATTCTAATTCCATTCTTGCAGTTTTCATTTTGGCCACTAGGGCTTATTCAGAGTTAGAAAAACATGGCCGCTTTCTGCCAGAAATAGCCCCACTTTTGGGTGTGATTTTGCAGCTCAGTTCATTGAAGTAAATGTGTAAATAAGAAGACAAAAAGGGTTCTTTGTTGGATATAAGGATATGAACATTCTCACTTTTCATTTATCCCAGTAATGTGTGTTCTCTGCTGCAATGTTCCAGAAACAATTGCTCCAAACTCTGTGGATTATGTTTCTCAAGTATGGTAACTATATAGCAAACTTTGTGTGTGTCCATGATAGGGAATGTACGATATATTAGGCTCATTAGCTGAGCCCTTGGCAGATTCCAAGGACTGTGGTTGCCTAGAGGTCCACTGATTTCAAGCAAGCAGACTGTCCAAGTAAGCAATGTTTATGTGCTACGGCATATAAAGTATGATTTTATGTATATTTTTTCCCTAAAATTACCAATTGCGGTTTTATTCTTCCAATGACCTTTTATTTCTCTTCTTTTCATATTCCAACCGACTGAAAACAACACATGGTCCAACTTTTATTTTTATCAGATTTATCTGAGTGTTAGTGCAATGTGCAGGAACCGGAGCCTGTAGAGTTCTAGCAAGAAATCCCTACATTGGGTTTCTATAAATCAGATTAATGCCTGGCACTGTGTAAGACAAAACTACACATAGGAAACTCGCCAAAAGCTTTGTTATGTGTTCAATAGTTAGTATCTTATTATTTTCACACTGCATGTGTAACTTTCACCCTAAAGCAAGGCACTTTTTACCGGTACTTTGCTTGCGTATATTCGACTTTTTGAGCGTTTTTTTCTGCATGTGATGTGACAAAAAAAATCAGCAATTTTGCACTATGGCGTTACTTTTGCTCTTACGTCCCTTACTGTGCGAGTTTAGGAGATTGATAATTTAATAGTTCGTAGGATTCTGCACGTGGCGATAGCAAATATGTTTGTTATTTTATTTATGTGTTTATAAAATCGGAAAAGGGGGGTGATTTAAACTTTTAATAAGGGAAGAGGTTTTTTATTTATTAAAAAACCTTTTTTAAACACAAATTCGTAGTGCCCCTAGGGGACTCCTATAAGCAATATAGCTACAAAAGGCAAACTGTCGGCACCGTCTCAGCACAGGAACCCATACGAAGACCTCAGCGTGACACTCCCATATGTAATAACACTCCACCACTCCTATAAGCAATACCATGATTGCTCATAGGGATCGATGCAGTACCTATGGACTGCAGTGATCAATGTTTTCTGTGCTCAATTGCTTCAAGCTTCTGAAAAGTCCCTGAAGCAATCGACAAGCCGGGGTTAGGGCTCTATTTCACTGGATGATTATCGTTCAGATTATCGTTAAATCGTTCGAATCTTAACAATAATCGTTCGGTTGAAATCCAGTTAACGATTAACGACCGAACGAGAAATCGTTGATCTCTTTATAAGACCTGGACCTATTTTTATCGTTGCTCGTTTGCAAAACATTCGCAAATCGTTCGCATTGAATAAGACGTCATTTGCTCGTTTGCAGTAGATACGAACGCAATAGCGAAGAAATAGCGAGGAGAAAACTATCGCAAATACGATCATAAGTAACGATTATCGTTCCATGGAAATGAGTGAACGTTTTCAGGTCTTTTGCAATACCGGTCGTTTGAGATTGTTAATCGTTAACGATTATGCGAACGATAATCGTCCGGTGGAATAGGGCCCTTAGTGTCAGAGAATCGCTAAGGCCCCAGCCAGTAAGTATAATGGATGACATTGCGGTGGTCAATCCCGCCACTGGACTATTAATCGCTTTTTAACAGCATTTAGTTTTTAACAGCGTCAGTTTTGACAGCAGCATTTAAAAGGTTAAATAGCCGACCATTTAATAACTTTTTATTAAAATCCAACATCTATTATAGCTCTTTTGACCATTTTGTACGTGTTATTGTCATCTTAATGAAGCCAATTATACTGGGCCTTTTCTGAATCCCTTACAGTGGAATATTTATGTCAAAGTATTTTGAGCTGTGAGAAAATGTTATTTTACATACTTTCAAGGATTATGTTTATTTCCCTTGGCCTGTGTTCTGAAAACTAGTAGCTCTCACCAACACCGAGGGCTAAAAAGCCCAATACAGAAGACATGTTAGAAGCTTTGTTCTATGAATAATTTCATTATTTGACTGATTATTACAAAGGCCACACATTTTTCGTATAATACTGCAAATGGAAAATACACATAATTCTACACTACTCACAGATTTCCACTCTGCTCAGCTTTGTTTTAGCTCATGTGGAAAGACTCTTAAAAAGACATGATAGAAAAAGGAAGGTCTCTGGTTAACCCCTTAAGGACATAGTGAAATTTGGCCTTAGAGGGAACCAATCAGCATGATTGCACTGATATAGCTCTGCTGTGCAGCTCCCCAAAGCTACCAGATGCTTTTTGGCTTCTTTTATTTGCACCTTTCACAGTACGGGGACACTATTGTTTTATTATATTTTATGATATATAATAATGTTTATTTATTTTTATGTGTTTTATATATAAGAGTTTTGAAAAGAGTTGGGAAAGAGTTTTTTGGTTGGGGGGTGGTTGGGGATTGGAAGGTATGTTTTTTTTATTATAGTGGTGGTTAAATCTTGTATGGTTATGTTGTTATGTTTTGGATGGTTTATATGTACTGTATATGTAAAAATTGTTCAAAAAAATTAATTATTAAAAAAAAAAACAGGAAAGAGGGTGATTTAAACTTTTTTTTTGGCGGAGAGGCCATGTCATATTTTAAATTTTTTTTATTTTTTGCACTTTTTAAGTCCCCCTAGGGAACTATTACATGCAATCACTAGATTGCATACACTGGTCAGTGCATATCATTGATCAGTGTTATTTGTGATCTTCACATAGAGCCTAACTGTGGTAGACAATGGCAGAGTTGACCGCACAGAGATGGCAGAGTTGACCACACAGAGTTAAGTGACCACCGTCAGTCGGGGGAAACAATCGCAAACCCTGGTGGTCACGATCGGACAGTGCCAGTTAAAGCACTGAAGGGGTTAATGGCGGGTGGCCGCACGATCAAGGCAACATTTAATCAACAGTGAGGACCTGGCTGCTGATAGCCTTATTCTCTATAAAGCGAGCTCAGCTCCTAAGCTTGCTTCATATAGCCTCTGCACCTTCTGTTGTATCGGTACGTCAAGAGTCCTTAAGGGGTTAAGGTTGGGTTTAAACATAAGGAGATCTCAATAATTCTTTATTGAGATAGATGGTGTAAGGTTCCTTTTACATGACCCGATATGCAGCTGAGTATGGTGAGATCGGCGTTCTCTTGCAGTACCTTCACTAGGCACAAGTAACTGGTAAAAAGGCAACAAAGTGCGCTCATTTGCAGAAAAAGGAGCTTTATGGAGTGGGTGGGTGAGGCAAAGAATGTGCTCACCTGAGAAGGTTTCACCAAGGGCACAATACCTGTATGCATGTAAAGAGAAGGCTATGCATATGGATAGGCATTATGCAGCTGCTGTCCATGATCCCAGCCAACCTCAAAACAATTGGTAGAGCTCAGGTATTAAAAATTATTAACATGTTCAGGGTAAACAGACAAAGTGATACTGACATACCCTAGTGATACTGTCTTCCCCCACCCTTTACACTGGCATCCTGCTGCTACCACTAATACTGTGCGTGCTGGTGCCCAATGTGCCCCCATTACCATACCTACAGCATTCTCTATGGGAAGTTTGTACACTGATGAGTTCAGTGTTCGGCAATGTTCATAATTCTCAGAGAAAATGAATATAGTGGCAGGTAATCCTGTGTGGATGCACCATTTGGGAAATAAGGCCTCCATTCTTGTGATTGGTGGGGGTCACGGTAGTCATAGTCCCAATGATCAGATACTTATTACCTCCTATTGCCTATTTAACCCCTTCATGCCCAAAAGTCATTGATGCACGGATGTCCAGGTCACAATGAAGCAGTATTTCTAAGAACCATAACATTTTTATTTTTCCACCTATAGGACTGGTTCGAACAAGCAGCGTTTAAGGGGTTAATAACAGGCAGCCGCATGATCACGGCTGCCTCTCATTGCCTCCAGCTCCTGCTACACTAATATGTGCAGGGCTGAGCACACTGAAACGGCCCCACACTCATTAATACTGCTTTATTTCAGGAATGTTTATATACATTCCCATTGCATGGGGCATTGGCAGTAAACATATATAGTCGCATGGCTGATGCGCAGGGGTTAATCTCCCATATACTTTGTAAAAAGAAATGATTTTGTTATTACAACTTTCCAAAGCTGTGTAAATTTGGCAAAAGAATTTTGGTGCAACCCATCATCAATACATCAATACACTGACAGACGAAACTAAAAGGGGTATTTCCTATTTAGTCAAGTAAAATACATATTTAATCACCCCCCCCCCTTGGTGACTAACAATTATTTCCATACTTCTTGTTGTCTTCAGTCTCCTTCCCCCAGTTCTGAGCCTGCTGCTTTCTGCTGAAGATACAGTGGCCCAGATTTACTAATGTGTCTCTATCAGAAATTTGGATTAAGGAGTGATGCACTGGACTTGTCTCCACACTTGTTATGCATTTTAGACATGTTTCCACCACTTTCATATACTTTTCCGCCTGGTGCAAAAAGGGACAGAATTTATGTAAAATGGGGCGTGGTCTACTTTGCACCAAAAAATGAACCTGTATCTGTCTGAAAATTCTAGCAGACTTCAAGCAAAGTAATAGATGGTGTAAACTTTGCACAAAAACTAGACAGTCTTTAAATACGACAGATTTATTAAACAGCCTGATAAATCTGGCACATTTAAAGATAATCTAGTCTAAGTTTGCACTTATAGGCTGCGTTCACACTACGTATATTTCAGTCAGTATATTTCAGTCAGTATTGCAACCAAAACCAGGAGTGGATTAAAAACACAGAAAGGCTCTGTTCACACAATGTTGAAATTGAGTGGATGGCTGCCATATAACAGTAAATAACTGCCATTATTTCAATATAACAGCCGTTGTTCTAAAATAACAGCAAATATTTGCCATTAAATGGCGGCCATCCACTCAATTTCACCAATGTGTGAACAGATCCTTTCTGTGTTTTTAATACACTCCTGGTTTTGGTTGCAATACTGACTGAAATATACATATACTGACTGAAATATACATACACAAACAGAGATATAGCAGATCTCCCCTACACTACAGCCTATATGTGTTTTTATCCTGAGAAGGGGATATAGTATTGGTCTAATATCACTGGGTTCTAGTTACAAACACCACACCTATAAAGAAACAACTGAACCTCCATAACTTGTTAACGTACAAAAAATACTTTATTACATAAAAAAGCACATACATAGGGAATCGTACTACACAGTGAACTGCGACTGAGAAAATACATTAAAAACCAACAGAAAAAACATACAAATGAGGGGTGCTACTGTCAGGCAATGTGTAGAGAGATGATCAGGGACAAAATACAATTCATTGGTATACTACCATAAACCCACCCTAAACCAACTCCATCTTCACAATAGTCATACAAAATGTATTATCTTACCCAAATGGAGGTGATGTACCAGCCGGACAGTTGCCCCCACCCCAACGCACGTTTCGGTGAACAACCTTTATAGGTGTGGTGACTGAAATATACGTAGTGTGAACGCAGCCATACAGTATTAGTAAATGTGGGCCAGTGTGTGAGCTGTTCACTCCGTCTGTGTTCTGAGCTCCTTTCTCCTCGGCTAATGTAAACAGTGTCCCTGGCTGTCTGTCTCTGCACTCTGTAATGCCAGGAGAGATAATCTGAGGTCAAGTTGTGTATGACCTTGCTGTGTCTAACCCTCTCTGCATTACAGAGTGAAGATACAGCCTGCCAGGGAGTGAACAGATCACGCACAGTTGTCCATGTCTTCGGTAAAAAAGCAGCAGGCTCAGAAATGGGAGAAGGAGACTAAAAAGACAATAACAAATATGGATTAAATTGTTAGTCTCCAGGAGGGGGGATGATTTAACATGTATTTTACCTGACCAGAATACCATTTAAAAAAAAAATCACCTCATAAATGTACTGCAACATGGTTCAAACTTTGCCTGAATGAAATAAAGTACTGAATATGTAAAAAATATATTTATTGAGTTACTTAACTTAATAACATTTATAGAAAATATTAAAGGTTTTAAAAACAATCTGTAAAAAGCGCTACTCAAAATTCCTTCTGTGGTAAGTACCATACTGCCAAAAATATCAATCAATTAATTAATTATTCATCATAACATAATTACAATTTGGAAGTTTAATATTTTAAAGATGGTATAAAAGTTGTGCCAAAATTTATGTAAAGAATATACTCTGCAGCTTTAAAAATGTCACCAGACACAGAAGAACAATGGAGTCCAACAGCATTCAGTAATGTGCAAAAAGTCCCAAGTTTTTATGGCTTAACTGAGCATATAGTATGCAATAAAATCTTGGGACTTTTTCCCACATTACTGGATGCTCTTGGACTCCATGTCTAAAAGCCGGCATACGGGATTGCTTGCAACCATAGCTCTATTAATCCTGTTGGTTAAAGGGAAACTGACAGCAGATTAGACAAATATAACCTGCTGTTTCTTACCATTATCCACGGCGCGCTGTTCCAACATAGTTTGCAGTTTAATCCCAAGGTTAGTAAGGAGGTTTGGTGCACTGGTGGGGGAACCAGTGCACTGATCCACCTCCAGACGGCCCACCCCTTCTAATAAATATAAACAGAGGAAACTGACCTGATTGGCAGGACCTGCACCCAGTGCACCACACCTGTTCCAGCGCTGCTGCACACGGCACTGTTGATACAAAACAACCCCCCTGTGTATTTGTAGTGCCCCAATACGGGTTGTTCTCCTTGTCTTACACACCCATGTAAAACTAGTTCACTCAGGTGCTACCTGGAACCAGTACAGTTAGTAAAGTTAGTTGCTGTGCCATACTCCAGCCACTAGGTGTCTCACTCCCTCTGTGCACAGCAGGAAGGTTAGCCTAGCCTGTTTTCTACTCTCTCTTGCATTTAAAGATCCAGTCACATAGCCTTACATAAGATCGGGGCTTCCTCGTCAGCTCAGTTTAAGGGTAGCTTCACACACACCGTATCGCAGTGAATTTTCTGCTGTGGATACTCAGCAGATACGCATCAGATTTGATGTAAATAACTGAACACAGCATCAAATTTGCACCATCAAATCTGCTGCAGATCTGCTACTGATCTGCTGCGCATCAGTCGTGTGTATAAGCACCCTTAGGAGGAGAGAGGAGTTTAGAGAGAGTTCAGAGAGGAGTTCAGTTCCAGTTAAAGGGTGCCTTCACACACACTGCATCTGCAGCAGATTTGATGGTGCAGATTTGATGCTGTGTTCAATTATTTAGATGAAATCAGCTGCGTATCTGCAGCAGAAAATCCACTGCGATACGGTGTATGTGAAGCTACCCTTAGAGTGTGAGAGACCACAGCAGTTTTGCACTGCTCAACCCGACCTAGGGTTAACCAGAGTTACAGGAATAACCCTTGCCTACACTTTGGATCTTCACTTCAGGACAGTCACACCCTAGAGAGAAAAGTCAGTGGGACTGTTCCGCAGTAGAGCACAGATGCAAGTTAGCCACTCTCTACTGACTACGCTCGACTATGTAGGAAAACTTCTACTAGTTGGCTTCACCCAAAGACAGAGGCCTAGGACTCATACTATCTTGCAGGGCAGTCAGCGATACTGTGTAGGCAGAAGGCAGTCAGATAATGCAGACTTATCTAAACATGAGTATGAGGAGTTCTTCAAGATATACTTCACACACATCCTGGCAGAGTACAGTACTACTTAGGCAAAGGCTCCTATCCGACCCCTATCTACTGCTACAGCTTTTTCCTACTTTACCTTCACCTCAAGTTACTTGTTGAGATATCTACTGTTTACTGCATTGAGTACCAAAGTACTGTTATATTTTTGTATTTAACTGAAGATATTTTTCAAGTAAAGTTCAAGAGTACTGTTTAAGTAAGACTGTCATCTCTGTTGCCACAGTCTGCACATCACACTAGTTCTACCAAAGGTCCGGGGGTGGGTATTATAACTCCTGGCCACTGTGATAGGTCTCCCTAAAACACCAGAGCCCACTGGCTGGTTCAACAACAGTATCCAGCACCCCGGGCCACGGCATATTGTATATTCTTTTTAGAATACACAGTACACAGGAAGGTTGTGCATTAGTACCATGAATATTGGTCGTCTCTTACTGCTACCACTCGTAATGTAAAATTATGTATAACGTTTTTCAATTTAAGGTTTTGTGATCTAAAGTTACTTGTCCACAGGATACGAGACAAGTATGAGATTGCGGGGAGTCTGACTTCTGTGCCCCCCAGGGATCTTTAGATCAGTGCCCCAGCTTTTTTGTTTTGAATGGACCCATGGGTTGGCGAGTGAGTGACATGGAGCTCCATTCATTTTCTATGGAGTCACCCTGGGGGCACGAAGGTTGGACCCCTGATCTCATACTGGTCCCCTATAAAAATCCCTTTAAAGCAATGTGTGTGCGCGCATGTGTGTGTATGTATATATATATATATATATATATATATATATATACTGTATATACACCACCGTTCAAAAGTTTGGGGTCACATTGAAATGTTCTTATTTTTGAAGGAAAAGCACTGTACTTTTCAATGAAGATAACTTTAAACTAGTCCTAACTTTAAAGAAATACACTCTATACATTGCTAATGTGGTAAAAGACTATTCTAGCTGCAAATGTCTGGCTTTTGGTGCAATATCTACATAGGTGTATAGAGGCCCATTTCCAGCAACTATCACTCCAGTGTTCTAATGGTACAATGTGTTTGCTCATTGGCTCAGAAGGCTAATGGATGATTAGAAAACCCTTGTGCAATCATGTTCACACATCTGAAAACAGTCTAGCTTGTTACAGAAGCTACAAAACTGACCTTTCTTTGAGCAGATTGTGTTTCTGGAGCATCACATTTGTGGGGTCAATTAAACGCTCAAAATAGCCAGAAAAAGAGAACTTTCATCTGAAACTCGACAGTCTATTCTTGTTCTTAGAAATGAAGGCTATTTCAAGAAATTGCTAAGAAATTGAAGATTTCCTACAACGGTGTGTACTACTCCCTTTAGAGGACAGCATAAACAGGCTCTAACCAGAGTAGAAGAAGAACTGGGAGGCCGCGTTGCACAACTAAGCAAGAAGATAAGCACATTAGAGTGTCTAGTTTTAGAAACAGACGCCTCACAGGTCCCCAACTGGCATCTTCATTAAATAGTACCCGCAAAACACCAGTGTCAACATCTACAGTGAAGAGGTGGCTGCCGGATTTTGGGCTTCAGGGCAGAGTGGCAAAGAAAAAGCCATATCTGAGACTGGCCAATAAAAGAAAAAGACTAAGATGGGCAAAAGAACACAGACATTGGACAGAGGAAGACTGGAAAAAAGTGTTGCGGATGGATGAATCCAAGTTTGAGGTGTTTGGATCACAAAGAAGAACGTTTGTGAGACGCAGAACAAATGAAAATATGCTGGAAGAATGCCTGACGCCATCTGTTACGCATGGTGGAGGTAATGTGATGGTCTGGGGTTGCTTTGGTGCTGGCAAATTGGGAGATTTGTACAGGGTAAAGGGATTCTGAATAAGGAAGGCTATCACTCAATTTTGCAACGCCATGCCATACCCAGTGGACAGCGCTTGACTGGAGCCAATTTCATCCTACAACAGGACAATGACCCTAAACACACCTCCAAATTGTGCAAGAACTATTTACAGCAGAAGCAGGCAGCTGGTATTCTATCGGTAATGGAGTGGCCAGCGCAGTCACCAGATCTGAACCCCATTGAGCTGATGTGGGAGCAGCTTGACCGTATGGTACGCCAGAAGTGCCCATCCAACCAATCCAACTTGTGGGAGCTGCTTCTAGAAGCGTGGGGTGCAAATTCTCCAGCTTACCTCAACAGATTAATAGCTAGAATGCCAAAGGTGTGCAATGCTGTAATTGCTGCAAAAGGTGGATTCTTTGGCGAAAGCAAAGTTTGATGTAAAAACAATGTTATTTCAAATACAAATCATTATTTCTAACCTTGTCAATGTCTTGACTCTAGAAGAAGTGTGACTTTTCATGGAAAACACAAAATTGTTTGGGTGACCCCAAACTTTTGAACGGTAGTGTATATATATATATATATATATATATATATAATATATATATATATATATATCATAAAAATGAAAGTCTGCCTGTCTGTCTGTCCTTCTGTCTGTCCCATATAGACTTCGAAACGCCTGAACCGTTTGATCCCAAATTTGGCACACAGATACATTGGGTGCCCGGGAAGGTTTTAGCGAAGGTCCCGTCCCCGCTAGATGTACAGGAGGGGAGGGGGAGGGGGAAGAGCGGCGCCCCATAGAGATGAATTGGAAAATCTCCACACTGCACACACATAATTAGCTGCAGCTGCCCAGAGAAAATGGCAGTTGAGAGCCTTAGCAACCAATAGGATTACTGCTTTCATTTTCACAGGGAGTTGTGGTTGCTAGGAAAGCTGCCTCACAACAGATCCACAGAAATAAGTGGTAGACCCCTTACTCCATCTATACAGTACATGTATACAGGACCCCCTACTCCATCTATACAGTACATGTATACAGGACCCCCTACTCCATCTATACAGTACATATATACAGTACATGTATACAGGACCCCCTACTCCATCTATACAGTACATGTATACAGGGCCCCCTACTCCATCTATACAGTACATGTATACAGGACCCCCTACTCCATCTATACAGTACATGTATACAGGACCCCCTACTCCATCTATACAGTACATGTATACAGGACCCCCTACTCCATCTATACAGTACATGTATACAGGACATTACAGGTATACAGGACCCCCTACTCCTACTATACAGTACATGTATAGAGGGCAATATTACTAGCTGCTGCTGCCCTAAGCGCTAAACCTGAGGACACCCCATCCTCACTCACCAATTAGCATCAGGATTGGTAGGTAATAGCTCCAGACATCACATTTAACACCGGCACACCAGACCTGACCAATACCGCCATACTGTGACTGGATAACACTGCCACACCAGACCTGACCAATACCGCCATACTGTGACTGGATAACACCGCCATACCAGACCTGACCAATACCACCATACTGTCACTGGATAACACTGCCATACCAGACCTGACCAATACCACCATACTGTGACTGGATAACACTGCCATACCTGACCTGATCAATGCCACCATACTGTGACTGGATAACACCGCCATACCACACCTGAACAATACCGCCACACTGTGACTGGATAACACCGCCACACCAGACCTGACCAATACCACCATACTGTGACTGGATAACACCTCCATACCAGACCTGACCAATACCGCCACACTGTGACTGGATAACACTGCCACACCAGACCTGACCAATACCGGCACACTGTGACTGGATAACACTGCCATACCAGACCTGACCAATATTACCATACTGTGACTGGATAACACTGCCATACCAGACCTGACCAATACCGCCATACTGTGACTGGGTAACACTGCTATACCAGACCTGATAAATACCGCCATACTGTGACTGGAAAACACTGCCACACCAGAGCTGACCAATACCGCCTTACTGTGACTGGATAACACTGTCATATCAGACCTGACCAATACCACCATACTGTGACTGGATAACACCGCCACACCAGACCTGACCAATACCATCACACTGTAACTGGATAACACTGCATACCAGACCCCAACCAATACCACCATACTGTGACTGGATAACACCGTCATACCATACCAAATAACACCGCCACACCAGACCTGACCAATACCGCCACACTGTGACTGGATAACACTGCCAAACCAGACCTGACCAATACCGCCACACTGTGACTGGATAACACCGCCATACCAGACCTGACCAATACCGCCATACTGTGAATGGATAACACCGCCACACCACACCAGACCTGACCAATACCACCACACTGTGACTGGATAACACTGCCATACCAGACCTGACCAATACTGCCACACTGTGACTGGATAACACTGCTATACCAGACCTGACCAATACCGCCATACTGTGACTTGATAACACCACCACACCAGACCTGACCAATACCGCCATACTGTGACTGGATAACGCCGCCATACCAGACCTGATTAATACCGACACACTGTGACTGGATAACACCGCTATACCAGACCTTACCAATACCGCCATACAGTGACTGGATAACACTGCCATACCAGACCTGAGCAATACCGTCGTACTGTGACTAGATAACACTGCTATACCAGACCTTACCAATACCGCCATACTGTGACTGGATGAATCTGCCATACCAGACCTGACCAATACCACCATACTGTGACTGGATAACACTGCCATACCTGACCTGATCAATGCCACCATACTGTGACTGGATAACACCGCCATACCACACCTGAACAATACCGCCACACTGTGACTGGATAACACTGCCATACCAGACCTGACCAATACCGCCATACTGTGACTGGATAACACTGCCATACCAGACCTGACCAATACCACCATACTGTGACTGGATAACACTGCCACAGCACCTCCACCAACTCTATACTACAGGTATACAGAACCCCAAACTATACACTACAGGTATTCAGGACCCCAAAACTATACACTACAGGTATACAGGAACTCCACCAACTATATACTACAGGTATACAGGACCCTCAAACTATACACTACAGGTATACAGGACCCCCGAATTATACACTTCAGGTATACAAGACCTCCACCAACTCTATACTACAGGTATACAGCACCTCCACCAACTCTATACTACAGGTATACAGAACCCCCTATACACACTGACACTTTATACCTGGGCAGCGCCGGGTTCATTTTCTAATATATATATATATATATATATATATATATATATATATATATATATGTGTGTGATGAAAGTCTGTTCAGTACTAAATATTACCTTTCTCCTGAGGTATATAGACCAGAAAAAAATATGTAACAACTATTTTTATAATATTATAGTCTTATTTCTTTTATTGTTGTAAAACAGGACAGACATTTGGGTTACATATTTATTTCACATGACAAAGAGGCTCAGGGTAATATAAAAAGCTGTTATGGTATATATAAAGAGCCACACAATTATAAAAGCCCCATTTCTAATGGGAATCTTTCTACAACGTGCCAGAACAAATACCAATTACAGCCCAAAGTAACAAGAAAGGGATTTATGCTTAAACTCATCTGAAGTTGATTTCATTTGCTTTTGCATCTGAGAGCAGTTTTTTTTTTGTTTGGGGTCTGCCCAGGTTTCCTTTTGTCTGGAGTAATAATCTAAGTTTAACAAGCTAAATATATGTATTACTACAGACTGCAAACAACCAGCTGCATGTACAGCAATGGGAGAAAGTAAATGTAATCTGGAAAGTGTCCAGGCACACTGCCCCAATGCTGGTTCATATAGATTGGTGCCCAATGCTCTGTCCAGCCACCATTCTGTGGCTGGCATTATGCGTGGGGCCCATACAGGTGCCAGCTCCTATTAAAGGTCCTGTTTGCACTAAATATGTAGCCAATGCCAAAGCTTCACTGAGTTTTTAAGGCCTCTTCCCCAATCACGATGTGATTAAGCAATAACGTCCTTTACGTTCCTCAGTCTGCAATGGTTTACTTGATTCAATTCTGTTTGGTAGGGACCCAGCCTTTATTCTTGACCACGACTTCTTGCCTGCTGCCCATTCTGACCGCTGTTTGTCTGAAACTTACAACCACCAGTGTCTGAGCACAGGAGTCTCATTTCGAGACAATAGAAGTTTGTCGGAGCTGGGTAAACAAAGACGGGGGGACAAGGGAAGCAGGGGATTGGTAAATTGAACATACTCTTTTTGCTATTTTATGCCATTGTCAGTGGTTTGTGAAAGTCTTTAAACTTGCTCACATTTTTGTTATGATTAGAAAGATTTTGGTGAATGGAAATGTTCCGAATGTACAACTGTAAGCTTTACATAGCTATACATGGTCTTTTCTCCAGTAAGGGATTAGAGGGGTTGTATCATGAAGCAGAGTCTGTAAAATCAGATGTGTACCACATACACATATAAAAAGCAGTACAAATGTGCTGACTTCCATCACTGTACTGCATACACTTTCACACAATCTCTCTTGCTTGCAGGTTAAGTGGAGACCTATTTATAATAATTCCTGGAGATTACAGTTGAACTGGATAGGATAGGGCCTATGAATCCACCTTAGCGGCCTGTAACCAAGGGCAACAGATTATCAAAACAAGACAGGCACATAGAGGATTAGTAAGTCTATAACGCTCAAACAGTACATAATGTACAACTCCTCGATAGATAAAAGGATAGATAGATAACAAATGCAGCATTCCACGTAACAGACCCACAGCAGATTTCACGCTGTAAGTTCGCAGCGAAATCCGCTTCGTATCCTTCCCTGTCACTTTCAATGAGTGTATATACTCGAGTATGTAAAAGTCAGCCCCCTAAACCCCCACAGCCCAGTACATACATTACCGGGTCCGTGCTCCGGCTTGCTTCAGGAGCTCCCGATGCTGAGCCAATCAGTGCACTGCCCCGCCATAGTGCACATCGCATAGTGGGACATCCATCCATCGCAGTGGCATAGTGGGACATCCATCCGGGAGGCCCCGAAGCAAGCCAGACCCGGTAATGTGTGCACCGAGCCGTGGCGGTTAAGGGGGCTGTATTTACATACTCAGAGTGGGATGACAATAAGCTCATTGAAAGTGACAGAGAAGAATCTGCAGCGGATTTCGCTGTGAACTCGCAGCATGAAATCATTGGTGGATCCGTTTCGTGTGAACCCACCTTAAAGGTGCCAATCGATGTATCCTCTATGCGACCACCGAGGACTCCAAATTCAAAAATGCTAAATCGCTGCAGCACTCCGAATACAATGGAAAAACAATGTTTATAAACACATTTTTTTCACTGTGTTCGGAGTAGCAGTGCATTAGCATTTTTGTAGATAGTTAAATTTAGCAATTCCCAATGGCACACTGGTCAGGCCCTGTGATCTGATCTGTGATTCCTTCTAACTAGTTGAATAATCTTCTTAATAACAACTTACCTTAAAAACTTAAATGTAAGATGAGAATTTGTGAAAGTTGATCCACATTTGAACTGTGTACTCTTGGTCATTGTGTTTCTGCATTGTGCATAGTTGACTATTTTCTGAATTATTTATATCCATAATTTATTATATTTGGGGATATTTGCAGAGTCATTATTTACAGTGCATGATCCAAGTCATGGTTTGTTGGCAAAAACATGTTCCATTTATTTATAGTTATACAAAACAAAACTGCTTTAATACGATACTGTCCATATTCATAACGATGCTCTATTCCTACTCCGCCTACGCTGCATGGAAACTAGATTATGGAACTTTCCCGCTATTTACAACCAGCTTATGCACTCACCCTGCATGTCAGAGGTGACATAATAAGCAAGGACATTCAACTAAGTGTACTATTAGGCTAAGCAACTTTTTGTTTTCTTTGCTTAACGATAAACGATTGCAAATGAGTGCTTTTAGGAACAACCTAAAATTGTTCACCACAAGACATGTAATCCTCATTACAATTGTTTGTATACCGATATACAAACGTACCGTAATTACGAATTGACAATGTGTCTATACACCGAAAGAATTGCAGACGGTTAGCAAAGCGGTAAGCTCAAAAGATGCGGTCAACTGAATATGAACAAATTGTTGTTAGTTGTTTGATTGTTACCTGCATACACATGGAAAGATTGTCGCTTATATTCAAACCGTATAACCATTTTTTGCACATTAACCCCTTAACGACCGCGGGCGTATATTTACGCCCTGCGGTCGGTAAGGACGTTCAGAGCGGGGCCGCGCTCTGAACCCGCGGCGGTCCCGGGTGCCGCTTGTAGCCCGGGACCGCAGGTATTAGCGGGCACGGTCCGATCGCCGTGCCCGCTAATACAGTAATCGGATGCAGCTGTCAAAGTTGACAGCTGCATCCGATTACCGTTTGCAGCGTCATCCCTGGTGTCTAGTGGGGAGATCGCTCCTCTGGGACGTTGTCCTGGAGGAGCAATCTCTGTTTCTGAAGCCGGCCGGGGACCGCTCCAAGATAGCGCCGTCCCCGTCTAGGCACTCGTTTACTTCCGGCTGCAGCAGCTGGAAGTAAACGAGTGCCTATCTCATGGATCTCTGCAGCATATCTATGCTGCAGAGATCTCTATGAGAGATCAGTGCACTTATACTAGAAGTCCCCTAGGGGGGATTCTAGTATAAGTGTAAAAGTAAAAAAAAAAGTGTTGTTAATAGTAAAAAGCCCCCTCCCCTAATAAAAGTCAGAATTACCCCCCTTTTCCCAGGTTATTAATAAAAGTAAATAAATAAATAAACAAACATGTGTGCTATCGCCGCGTGCGTAATCGCCCGATCTATTAATTAATCACATTCCTGATCTCGTACGGTAAACTGCGTAAGCGCTAAAATATCCCAAAGTGCAAAATTGCGCATTTTTGGTCGCATCAAATCCAGAAAAATGTTAATAAAAAGTGATCAAAAAGTCGTATATGCGCAATCAAGGTACCTATAGAAAGAACACATCATGGCGCAAAAAATGACACCTGACACAGCCCCATAGACCAAAGGATAAAAGCGTTATAAGCCTGGGAATGGAGCGATTTTAAGGAACGTATATTTGTAAACAATGGTTTTAATTTTTTACAGGCCATCAGATACAATATAAGTTATACATGTTACATATCGTTTTAATCGTAACGACTTGTGGAACATATATAACAAGTCAGTTTTACCCCAGGGCGAACGGTGTAAAAACACATATCCACTAAAAACACAAAATGTGGGTTTTTTTTCAATTTCACCACACATTGAATTTTTTCCTGCTCAAGTTCAGCATTTTTTCTTTAATCGTTCAGTGTAATTAACCCCTTAGCGACCCATGACGTACCTGGTAAGTCATGGTGCCGCCGGGACCCCGCTCTGAACGGCACCGATCCCGGCTGCAATCTGCAGCCAGGCAGTGCCTCTATTAGCCGGCGCGGGTCCCGTTGCCGCCTAATTAAGCACTTCAATGCAGCTGTCAAACCTGACAGCTGCATTGAAGTGCTTTATGCACAACGTCCCTGGTGTCTAGTGGCATGGATCTCCCCCCCGCGATGCGATTGCGGGGGGGAGATCCGTTCTTCTGGCCGGCCCGGGCCTCAGCGTCGGAATGACGCTGATCCCGGCTCGGCAATAGATTGCTATGGCCTGCAGCAGGCCATAGCAATCTATCACCGATATGATGGATCTTTGCTGTGTATATACACAGCATTGATCTCTATGAGAGATCAGTGCTTTGTATATACAAGTCCCCCGCCGCTGCTTATTCATGCGGTCCGGTGTCCGGAAGTTTCAGCACCTTCTTGCGGTCCACCTGCGTGTCAGCGCGCCGGAGACTTCCTTTATGCGATGTACCTTCTCCCGCCACCGGAACACGAGGGTTGGCGTCCGAGATCGCTATCCAGATGATTTCATGAGATAAGTAACTAATGTACTCAATATTCTTATCCTGTATACTATTAACTTCACTTATTGTATTGGGGATTCTTGTTTATTATCTATTATCCCGGAAGTGGGGCAAAATTTTTGTTACTGCAGTTCCGGGACGGGCTTGCCTGCAGCAGGGGGGAGGAGTATCTCCTTTTTAAGGGGAAATGTGTGCTTGCCCGGTCTCTGCACTATTGCCGGGCAGCCGTCCTCCCCAGAACACTGAGTAAGTCTTGGCTCTCAGAGCCTTTCCTTTTTATCTATGTCTTAGATTTAATAAAGTTTCAGGGTCGTTTTTTTGCATTATGTCTTCTCCGGGTAGTAAATGGTCTGGTAAAAGTAAACACAGAATATGCACTAAATGCAATGATTTATTGCCTGATGATGCCCTTTCTGACATCTGCATGTTATGCTCTGCTGCATCCCCTGACCCTGCTCCTTCTCTGTCTGATTCCATCAGAGACATTATCAGAAGTGAACTGCGTAGTATGTTTGGAGAAGGTGGTCCAGCAGCAAAGAAAATAAAGTCTGCTAGGACTACCGCCTCTCCTACTCGCTCTAGTGGGGACTCGTCCTCAGATTCTGATAATGAATCCAATGACTATTTCTTGTTTCATAAGGACGATATCTCTAAACTTATTAAATCTGTAAAGGGGACTCTTGAATCTGACAGGTCAACAAAGGATAAAGCACCACGTGATGCATTGTACTATTTCCCACCCGCAGAAAATAGGGTTTTTCCCTCTCATCCTCTCCTAGATTCCTGGCATAAAAAGGATTGGAGCAAACCGGAGAAACGTCTGGATATCGGTTCCCGATTCAGATCAGTGTATAAATTGGATGAGGCCCATACGTCTGCATGGGACGCACCTCCAAAGTTGGATCAGGTTATATTCCCAGAAGAATTCACTATGCTGAGGGAGCCTTTAGACAGGAAAGCAGATGCTTTGTCTAAGAAAATATATACGGCTGCTGCAGCTTCATCCAAGGTAGCGTTATCCTCCATTCCAGTCGCACGCGCATTGAGGGTCTGGTTGAGCGAGATCACTAAAGAACTGTCATCGGATATCCCTAAAAGTGAGATTTTGGAAAAATTGCCCACTCTGAAGGCTGCAGCTGAATTTCTGTGTGACGCCCCCATTGATTCTCTAGCACTTCATCTCTAAAATGATGACAGCGGCAAATTCCACCAGAAGGTGCTTATGGCTGAAACAATGGCCAGAGGACCTGGCTTCAAAACATCATTTCTGTTCCCTGCCATTCCAGCCTGAATCTATGTTTGGTCCTCAATTGAAACAGATTTTGAAAGACCTGCATGAGAATAAAGAGTCCACCTTCCCCATGCCTAGGAAAACTTCCTTCAAAGGCAATAGAAAACAAGGGAAGATATCTCCTAAAGCTCAAAAGGACTACAGGTCCAACCGTTTTAAGAACTTCAAGGCAAGACCTTCTACAAGAAAAAATTATCCTTCAAAATGGACAACATCAAATCTGTAATCCCACTGGTCAATGAAGGGGACTTTCTAGCATCCATAGACTTGATGGATGCCTATCTACATGTTCCGATTGCTCCTTGCCACAGGAAATATCTACGGGTGGCTTTACAGCTGAACGACCAGGTACACCACCTACCAGCTCCCAGGGTGTTCACCAAGATCTCGATTGTACTAGCAGCAGTACTCAGGATCAAGGGCATGAGGATCGTCCCGTACTTAGACGATTGGCTGCTGATAGCCAACTCTCCTTTCTTTCTGAATCTTCACATCCAACAGTCGGTCGAGCTTCTCCAAAGTCATGGCTTCCTAATAAACCATCTGAAGTCGCAACTAATTCCGTCACAATCTCTAGTATTTTTTGGATTCCGGATCGACACGATACAAATGAAGATCTTCTTGTCAGAAGACAGAATCAACCGTTTGAAAAAACAAGTCTCAGCTTTGAGATCTCGACATTCAGTGTCTCTAAGGACTGCCATGGCCATGCTGGGGACGCTAACGTCCACATTGGACGCAGTACCGTGGGCCAGAGCACATATTCGCTCCCTACAGATGGAAGTATTATCGGTATGGGACAGGAATCACCTGACCTTAGATCGTCCCATGTCTATCTCCAATCGAACTCGGAAAGAACTTGTCTGGTGGCTGAATCCCTCGATTTTCACCAAGGGAGTCCCTCTTGTTCAAAAGGAACAAATTATCCTCACGACAGACGCCTCCCAGTACGGTTGGGGGGCACATACCCAGGATCAGTGGGTACAAAGAAAATGGTCCATGAGGGAATCCGAGATGTTTTCGAATCGCAGAGAACTCCGAACGATCAAGCTGGCATTGTTCAATTTCAGTCACCTGAAATGTACTTGTACTTGTGCAGACGGACAATCTCTTCGCGGTATTCTACTTAAACAAACTGGGTGGCACCAGGAGTCTTCCTCTGCTGAAAGAAAGCCAAGCCATATTCACTTGGGCAGAACTGCATCTGTCGGGACTATCAGCAGTCCATATCCGAGGAACCCTGAACTGCACAACATATTGGCTGAGCAGGCATTCTCTCCACCCAATGGAATGGGAGTTGTCTCAGAAGGTGTTTCTTCAAGCGACGAGGAAGTTTGTCATGCCAGAATTAGACGTGTTTGCAACTCGACACAACGCAAAACTCCAGAGATTTTGCTCCAGAAACCAGTCGGACCATCCAACATTCCTCGACGGCCTGTCGATCTCGTGGAGCAATATCTACATTTATGCCTTCCCTCCTTCAGCTCTGATCTCGACAAAACTTCGGAAAGTGAAGGAGGAGAAGGCAAGTGCCCTGCTGATTCTGCCTTATTGGCCCCGCAGACCCTGGTTCTCCCTAGCCTGCTCCCTAGCCAACGGCAAGATATGGAAATTACCCTGCGCACCGGACCTACTAGTCCAGAACGGCCTGCATCATCCCAAGATCAGCCTGCTCCAACTAGCGGCCTGGAAGTTGAACTAACCTCTTGGAGAGATTCCGGCCTAGCAGAGAACACTATATCAACGATGATAAATGCCAAGAGACCAAGCACTAGGAAAAAATACGAGGGCATCTGGAAGGTTTTCACATCGAATTCTAAAGATTTTTCCCTAACCTCAGTTCTAAACTTTCTACAAAGAGGTCTAGAACAAAGATTAAAGTTGAACACACTGAGGGTCCAATTTGCTGCAATAAATTCTTTCTTGGGAGGATTTACTAATGATCCATTGGTCGCCACTTTTTTAAAAGGTGTCAGAAACATTAGCCCACCGGTGAAATCTCCGATCTCTTCGTGGGACCTGCATGTGGTGTTTGAAGCCCTTAAAGGTCCACCCTTTGAGCCTCTGGAAACGTCAGATCTTAAATTCCTGACTTGGAAAACCACATTCCTTGTGGCAATTGCCTCAGCCCGGAGGGTGAGTGAATTACAGGCCTTATCATCTCGGGAGCCGTACTTCAGAGATCTCGGAGACGCCATTTATCTGCGGACCATACCAGGCTTTATTTCCAAGATGACTTCATCTATGAATCAGGAGATCATTCTCCGAAAGCTTCCTTCAACCAGTTCAGGGGAAGACCCTCTGGACGTCAGACGGGCAGTCCTGGTCTACAAAAAGAGAGGTAACACATTCAGGAAAGATGAAAATCTATTCCTTATATCCGAAGGGAGATCCAAAGGTCTCAAGGCATCAAAACCACAAGTGGCCAAATGGATAAAAAATACGATAGCTTACAGCTACTCCTCACAAGATCTTCAGACACTATCAGAGATCAAAGTGCATTCAACACGGGCAGTCGCAACTTCCTGGGCGGAAGCATCGAATGTGTCACTGCAGGAAATATGCAGGGCAGCTGCGTGGTCAACATGTTCTACATTTGTCAGCTACTACCGTTTGAATGTCTCTGGGGGGACAGCCTTAGGCGCTACAGTGCTAAAGTCTCAAAAAACTGAAGTAGTTTCTACCCTCCCTAATATTTAAAACTGCTTATCAGTTACCATTGTGTGCCGCCATAGGACTGCCAAGAACGAAGGAATTTTGATACTTACCTACCGGGAAATTCCTGTTCTTGGAGTCCGTAGGCGGCACAACACACCATCCCTAAATAAATAATATTACTGCATACGAACTCTGTGTTGGTGTGGTCTCTGCTGCCTATTATACTCAGTACCCTTTTTTTGATTGGATACTGCTGAGCATGTCTCTTCTGCCTTGCACTCGGGATCCTAGACTTAACCCATTGTGTGCCGCCTACGGACTCCAAGAACAGGAATTTCCCGATAGGTAAGTATCAAAATTCCTTCGATCCAGAACCTGCAGCTATCTTCCACTGCCACCTCGCACACCCCCTACCGCTTTTCTTTTTTTTCCTTCCCTATTGTTTATCTGTATTTTATTATATCTCTCTCACCACCGCATCTTGTGCCGAAATAATGGCCATTATTTCAAACCAATGTCCGTCATTGGAATAACAGCAGTTTTGAAGTAATGGCCGTTATTTGGTGTGAAATGACAGCTGTCAAATGGTCAAAAAAAGACATTGTGTGGTCATGCCCAAAGAAATGTGGACCTCAACAAGTCTAGTACATCTTTAGGAACAATTTCCAAATATCTGAGGTTAACAACTTTGGTTAAATAATAACATGCTGGTTTACACACCATGGGACCACATGCAGTCATAATACTGTTCAGGAAGAAGAAGTATTCTGCCTCCTAGAGATGAAAGGAAGTTGGTGCAAAAAATACAAGTCAATCCCAGAACATCAACCTTGTTAAGATGCTGTAGGAAAAAGGTACAAAAATATCTAAGTCAACAGTGAAACGTGTCCTACAGCGACATGAGCTGAAAGGCTGCTCATCAAAGAGGAGGCCACTGGTCCAAAACAACTATAAACAAGCCAGGCTATAGATTGCAATTGCACATAGGTATATGGATATTACTTTTTGGAGAAAGGTTCTATGGTTTAATAAATATAGGGCTGAGTTGGGAAGGGGGGCGCAGGGGAAATTCGTCATTTGCACCCCTGACGTATAACAGGGAAGAGGCGCAGATTTTTGCGCAAACCAAAAAGTGCCTTTTCCCCAATGTGCACCCTGCTTTCCTGATGGACGGCAGGGGGGCACGCCTCCTCCCATGCCTGATTTATCATCAGAAATCTACACCTGCTCCAGAGCCACAGATCCGGACTGTCTGTAGCATTGTATGTTGAGTCTGGTTTCAAGTAATGATGGTCTAGAAAGAACCATTGTATGTTCAAAATATAACCTGAGGGCATTGTACATTGAGGGACCACTGTATATATATTACGGACAAAAGAAAGGACCGATTCATTCCTGATGAGCTACTCACACTTCTACATTTACAAATTTGTGAGTAGCCTGTAATCCATGCCACATTGATTGTCCCATAGACATGCATTGGAGCATCCAAAATGTAAGGTCATTACGGAAGTAATACACTGGGAGAGTGTGTTAAATTGTTTGCCTACCATCTTTACAAACCCCATATGAATGTTGCAAAAAGTTCGGTTTGATACCAAAGTGAATTTTTGCAAAGTTGGTAAGATTGTCGCCCCTCAAACAGTCTCGTCCCCTTCTCTGGACCCCTAGTGCTTCTACTGTTACCTTCTCCTCTTCTGCAGGACTTAGAGATGTCCGCAAGGACCTGATGACATTATCACCAGACAGGTCCTTGCAGATATCTTTCTAGCAATACGTGGTAAGAGCAACAAGAGGAGCTAGGGGGCTGCAGGTAGGTTACTGCATTTTTACAACCGTCGGAATATGCGGACACTTTTTGCGCAATTTTGGGCAGATCATAGCAAAACGCTGTATAAGATCAACAGTATTTCTTCTGTCTCTCTAGTACTTTTAACCAATTAGACATTCATACATTCGTACGATTGCTAGAAGCAACATCCAGTGAATTAGCAATCATTTTATATTCCGAGAAACCCACTGTCCTCAAGAGAAATATTTCATTTCAAGGTTTCTAAAATAAACAGATTTGATTTCTCCATTTGCTGAAAAGCACTGTAGGTTACAGTTGAACCTTATAAATTAGGTTTTCTTGGCCCCTAGACACCCAAAAGCAAAAGTGTATTTTCTGTGAAGTCTGTTCAGTTACAGACCTCGTTGCCAAAAATGCTTTATAAGTGTTTATAATAGAAGAAAAAGCAATAGTTGTTTTGTGCTAGAAATGTGAAATGCTCTTATAATTGCCTTGTAACATTGGCTTAAATGTTCAGTCTGCCTGGCAAAGAGAAAACGGCCGTGTTATTGTAATGACCTTGAAATCAAACTCACTGTCAGGAAATGTGATCTTCAGAGTTGCAAGAGTGACGATAAACGTAAGTCAAGGTACTAAGAGTAACACCATCCAAAGAATTTTCACATGTTAACAAGTTCTCCTGTGTTAAGGTTCAACAAAATTATATATTTAGCTTTTTCTTCACACCCAAGTTTTTTGGTTTTCTAAACGATTAACACAAACATGGTTTAGGAATTGAGCAAGTTGCTGTTTAACCTATATGTGGATTTGGAAAGTGCAAGATATCAGCTGACTCATTATAAATCTGTGTAGGCAGCCCATTAAAGGGGTCCTCTGGACGGGAGCTTTTTTTAATATATGCCAGTGAGTAGGTTGTTTGAAATTATAAAAGTGCTCCTACTTCCCTGGCTTCTGCAGTGCCGCCAGTGTCTAACTGATCTGTCCCGCTGTTCAGCTGCTTCCGGGACCTGTTGTTGTCTGGGGCGTGACATTTCAGGCCTGCCCAGCCAATCAGCAACTGCAGCAGTGTCCCACCTCAGTCACTAATTAGCTGAGGGGGCCGGAACCCGGAAGCAACAAACAGTGGCACATTTATAATTTGCCAAATTCTATAGCTAACAAGCAATGTAGTGTGTAGCAGTGTGAAACACCATGTGGCTGATGTCCCAGATTTCTTCAGATGTACGAAAACCAACACTGCTTGTAAGACATGACTGGATCTCTATCTGTATGTATATATTTCATATCCAGTATTGTATTAGTAATCAATAATATATAGACATACAAAAAAACAAGCCAAATGGATGCCTATAAAATTCATGGAATATCTAAAATTGGAAAGGAAGAGATGAACATTTTTGGATTTGCCAAACTGATTTTTATTATATTTTACTTCAGCAGCGTTATCATGTAAGCAAACAAACTGTTTTTAATAATGGAAAGATGTAAAGCGTGAAAGATGTGTAGGTTCTGGGTGGCATGGAAAAATGAAGTTAGATGGTCTCAGAAGCGTACAAATCCAACAATGAAAACCATAAAGGTTCACTGTCGTTTGAATTATTTTTTGCAGAAATCAATAGTACAGGCATTTTTAAGAAACTTTGTAGTTGGGTTTCTTAGCGGAAAAATGCATTTTTATAATAAAAAAGCAGTTTGAAGCTCTCCCCCCTGTCTTCATGGTTTTCTTATGGAGAGGGGAGGGGTGGAGGGAGATGAGGCACCAAAACAGGACAACAAAAAGTTGTCTGAAGTCAGCACTGACCTCTCTGACCTCTGAATACAGGTCCCGCTGTATAATCTTTTGTTCTCTGCTAGGGACTTATCTCCGTCCTCCCTCCTCCCCTCTCCATTGGTTACACAGGGCTCGACTGATGTAAAAGAGTCGAGATTTCCTGATAATGAGCAGTGAACGAGCGAGAGAAGGGAGGGGGGTGGACCTGCGGAAAGTCTTTTTTTAATGCAGATAATGGCATATTTGCCTAATAAACCCATTTACAAAGTTTCTTAAAATCGTCTGAACTATTGATTTTTGCAAAACAAAAAAAAAAAAACCCCACAGTGACACTTTAAGCCTGTGTTCACACAGCGTAAAAGTATGGCCGTTGTTGCCATCGGCAACAACGGACGTACTTTGTACTGTGTGGAACACTGCCTATCCTTCTATGGGATCCCGGCCGGAGCGTATACACATAGTATACGCTCCATCTGGGATCCCATGCGGCGCAGTAAAGAACTGAATTCAGTTTTCTGTGGCCGCAAATTAGTGAATTGCAGTGGCAGAAAGACCTGTCACTTTCTGCCAGGTCATTGTGTGCCATGAGTTCTGATGCAGGCGCGCGCTGATGTGCCCACATCAGAACACTGTGGCCAGAAACATCATCCGGCCGATACTGCAGTATCGGCCGGGATGATCTTTGCAGAGACCAGACATTCCAGGTCACGGAACCGCCGGTCTTTCATGTAATGTGAACATAGCCTAAGGGTGCATTTGCACGTACAGGATCCGCAGCAGATTTGATTTGCTTTGCAACAATCTGCAACTTCAAATCTGCGCCATCAAATCTGCTGCAGATCTGCTTTGGATCCTGTATGTGTAAGCGCAACCTAAAGGGTTTTTCTGATCTAAAATTACTTGTCCCTATGTTCAAAATAGGGAACAAGTATGAGCAGGAGGACCGACCTCTGTGCCCCTCGGGATCTCTAGATTGGCACTGGCTTCTTTGTTATGAAAGGAGCCGCAAGTCAGAGTGACCCACAGGTCCTATCATTCTCTATGGAGCCACCGAAAAGAGTCCAGTGCTGTATTCGGCTCTCTCCAGCGGCTTTATAGTGAATGAACTTAAAGGGGTTGTGCAGTTTAAAACTTTTTTCTCCATTTCTGTCCATTTTCTAAAGTTATACATACCACCCATGTGCTTCCAGTTCTGGTCTGGTCATTTTCCCTGACTTTGACCACCTATCCAGCCGAGAACAGAGAATACTACTTCCCCTATCATCTATCCCAATCCAGCAGAGCTTGTAAATATATGCTGGGACATCGCGAGACCTCAGTGGCAGTCATCTCTGGCAGTCATCTCTTCAGCACCGAACAGCCCGATTGCCCCAAAACTTAGCGGACCGTGGCAAAAATTGACAGGGGGAGTTGGACAAGCTAGAGCTACTACACCTGCATTTTTAAAACATCCTCTTTAAGATTTAAATAGAAGTAATTTACAAATATGTACAAATTTCTGCCACCAGATGATTTTAAAACAATTTTGTTTCTTCTCAACTACCCCTTTTAAATTGTCCTTTTCCATCCAGCTCAAGTGCAAATTATTAATTTATTGGAAATATTTGAAAGACTTGTTACTGTAATAATATAATTTGGATAACAATCAATATAATTAACATATTATGGGTAAGGGTGGCACATACTACCTGTAATTTGTAATCTAAGGCTGCATTCCCACGTTCCGTGATCCTGACGGATCACGGACGTGGAATGCATGTACCGGAGTCCCCGCGCCCGGACAGCATCTGTAATTAGATGCTGGGAGCGGGGGAGACTGTATTCATAAGCTCCGCGCTGTAGTAACAGCTTATGAATACAGTCTCCCCCGCTCCCAGCATCTAATTACAGATGCTGTCTGGGCACGGGGGGACTACGGTACATGCATTCCACGTCCGTGATCCGTCAGGATCACGGAACGTGGGAATGCAGCCTAATACATTTACACAAATAAGACACACTGTCTTAAAGGGGTTGTCCAGGATCATAAATACCAATTTATTCTAATCCCTGCTGCCTGGTCTTGAGGACAGAGGTGGTGCTGTTTTTGGAAGAAAGCAGCTATGTTTTTCTAATTATAAACAATCCCTTTAAATCATATTTATTGAACTAAAGTCTCAAAAAATGGAGTAAGAATTTCAGGATAATATGTGTCCTATACCCAGAACAACAGTTAGGTTGGTATCTCTATTCTCTCACTCTCCGGGGCCAGTCTGCTGTGGTTTATTGTCTTGCGTGGGGTAGAGAGTAAAACTGCTGCAGGATTTCATTTTGTTGTTTCCTATACAAAACCTATCCAAAAATGTGTCTTCAAGTCCATTTTTTTAACCGAGAGATAAATAAAAACAGTTTAATGTCTATGATAAGGATGAACTCCTCTCTCCCACGTAATGTTCTCAGTTTAGAGAATTCTCCAAAGGGATGCTACAAAGCATAAATAACTGCAGGGGAGTTATTTACAATAATTGAATATACATTTAGCAAGCATTTAGGAATTTGTGAAACATTCCAGGGTATTTCTTTAAACCTCTGTCCCATTGCAGATATAAATTGTCACAGGATGAAATGTGCACTAAATTACCGATTATACTTCTATTTTCCGTTCACCTCTGAGGAAGGAAGTCAGATATAGGCGATTTGCCTCTTATTGTTACTTTACGCTCTTGTATTTTCACAGTTCTCTTACTCTTGGCTACACTGGAACCACAGAGACATGCTAAATCATGGAGACAATGCTAGAATATTTGCTTTATAACTGGATAAAAATATGGACATATTTTCTATGTAACACTACGGTAAACTAGAGACTTACCGCATACATTCTCCCCGTCATATACACGATACAGATATTTAAAACGGAAAAACTGCTCTAAATTTTTTTCTTCGCAAACCATCTGATTAAACAGAGTGTACCATCTTACCGTGTTAAGGTGACCTCAGGGAGATAGTCCTACACTAACAATGGCCTCTCCTGGGTAATACAAAGCCTACAAAACTGGGCATGCAAGACCCAACTAATCCCTATTTAAAACATCCACAGGAGATTGGTGGAGTGCAAGCCTGGTAGCCACACCCCCACATATAACACGCGGTGCGATGGTACACTCTATTTGATCAAATGGTTAGCGTAGAACTTAATTTTTTTCCCAAAAAATTTGTAGAGCAGTTTTTTTTATTTCAAATATCTATATTGTGGCACACGTCACAACTGCTTCCTCCTCCCTCTTCTTAATGAATAATAATTTTTGCTGCCCGGGCTCCTCCTTGCTCGCTCCATTTTCACATTCTACGCACTTGCCGCTGCTGTCAAGGCTGTGTGCGCCATCTTGTCAGTTTTCACCTGTACTGTTCCTAAGGGCCACCTGCACAAGCAATGAAGGCAGGAAGTGCACGGCCTGTAATATCACCGGGGCACGCGCTAACTGGCAAGCCAGCGTACATGACCTTGACAGTAGAAGTGCAGGCATAGAACGCAAAGACGGCACAAGCAAGAATGAGGCGGCGCAGCAAAAATTATTATTCATGAAGAAGAGGGAGGAGAAATGAGTGGTGAGGCATACAAGAGCAAGGCACAAATGGCAGACCACAACTGCTTTTTTACTCTTAGGGTATATTCACACAGGCGGGCTCGCAGCGAGATTCTCGCTGCGAGCCCGGCAGGTCCTGGCAGTTCCCATAAACTACATACTTACTGCGGTCTAAACGACCGCAGCGAGTATGTAAGTATACCGCCCTTAACCCCTTCTGCTCCCGCCGGCTCCCCCGCTGTAAGCAGCATACATTACCTGTCCTTGCTGCACGGGTCCGGCGTCCTGCTCTCCCGTCCGGCCAATTAGTGTATTGCCCAGCCGCAGCCACTGATTGGCCGGGCGGGAGAGCAGGACGCCGGACCCGTGCAGCAAGGACAGGTAATGTATGCTGCTTACAGCGGGGGAGTTGGCGGGAGTAGAAGGGGTTAAGCGCGGTATAATTACATACTCGCTGCGGTCGTTTAGACCGCAGCAAGTATGTAGTGTATGGGAACTGACAGGACCTGCCGGGCTCGCAGCGAGAATCTCGCTGCGAGCCTGCCCGTGTGAATATACCCTAACAGTAGGATAATCCACTCCATGGACGCAGTAACAAAAGGTAACATGCTCACTAGGGGCCTGATTACATTTTTTTTTATTGATCTTCTGGGCTATCAAATGGACGGACATTGTTTAAAACAGGGGTAAAGGGGTATTTTGGGCATACAGTAGACTTGGGGTTACAAAATAAAAACAGAAACAGTACTTACTTGGCCTGAACCTCTGTAGCTGCTATTCCAAGGGTTTCCAGTTCCTGCTGCACCCCATTTCCTGTGACATCTCGTTGCCGCAGGAAATGCCTGCTCAGCCAGCTAAATATCACACACTATGCTTAGCTAGAAATGTCACTAGAAGCGGAGAGCAACTGTGAGCAGCAGAGACTGTAAGCTATAAGAATGGCAGCTCTGGGGTCCGGACAGATAAGTATAGTTCCTTTTTTACTTTTAACCCCTTAAAGACAGAGCCAATTTCGATTTTTGCGTTTTCGTTTTTTCCTCCTTGTGCTAAAAGGCCATAGCACTTGCATTTTTCCACCTAGAAACCCACATGAGCCCTTATTTTTTGCATCACTAATTGTACTTTGCAATGACAGGCTGAATTTTTGCATAAAGTACACTGCGAAACCAGAAAAAAATAAATGTGTGGTGAAATTGAAAAAAAAAACGCATTTTGTTTAATTGGGGGAAATGTGTTTTTACGCCATTCGCCCTGGGGTAAAACTGACTTGTTATATATGTTCCTCAATTCGTTACGATTACAACGATATGTAACATGTATAACTTATATTGTATCTGATGGCCTGTAAAAAATTCAAACCATTGTCAACAAATATATGTTACTTAAAACCGCTCCATTCCCAGGCTTATAGCGCTTTTATCCTTTGGTCTATGGGGCTGTGTGAGGTATCATTTTTTGTGCCATAATGTTTACTTTCTATCGGTACCTTGATTGCGCATATACGACTTTTTGATCGCTTTTTATTACAATTTTTCTGGATTTGATGCGACCAAAAATGCGCAATTTTGCACTTTGGGATTTTTTTGCGCTGACGCTGTTTACCGTGCGAGATCAGGAATGTGATAAATTAATAGTTCAGGCGATTACGCACGCGGCGATAGCACATGTTTGTTTATTTATTTACTTTTATTTATAACCTGGGAAAAGGGGGGTGATTCAGACTTTTATTAGGGGAGGGGGCTTTTTATTGACAACAAGACTTTTTTTTTTTTACTTTTACACTTATACTAGAAGCCTCCCTGGGGGACTTCTAGTATAAGTGCTCTGATCTCTCATAGAGATCTCTGCAGCATAGATATGCTGCAGAGATCCATGAGATAGGCACTTGTTTACTTCCGGCTGCTGTAGCCGGAAGTAAACGAGTGCCGAGCCGGGGATGGCGCCATCCTGGAGAGGTCGCCGGCCGGCTTCAGACAAGGAGATCGCTCCTCCGGGATAACGTCCCAGGGGAGCGATCTCCGCCACTAGACACCAGGGATAAGCTGAATCCGGTAATCGGATGCAGCTGTCATGTTTGACAGCTGCACCTGATTACTGTATTAGCGGGCACGGCTAATACCTGCGGTCCCGGGCTACAAGCGGCACTCGGGACCGCCGCGGTTCAGAGCGGGGTCGCCGCGCGGCCCCACTCTGAACGCCCTTACCGGCAATAGGGCGTAAATATACGCCATTTGTCATTAAGGGGTTAAAGCACCACTCTAGGACCCTTTTTAGGCACCAAAACACCCCTTCAAATGGTCACTGCTGTTTTAAACAAATTCCTTCTATTTGATAGCTTTTGTGATCACTAACCAGTTTTGTAAAACACTTTATTTAACAAAAGAAAACCCTTACCCCAGAAAATCAGCTGAAACATCTTGGCCACTAGGTGTCTCTCTTCCCAACAATCTGCTGTCCACTGACTGTTGTTAAGGAAATCTGCAGTGTCCCAGCACATAGGTTATTTTCTGTATAAGGGTATTCTGCTTGGTTTAGTGCTGGAAAGTGTAATAGACACTACAAAAGCTTGTTTTATGTTATTGCAATGTTATTCAATTGTTATAAAATGTTATTGCATCTTACTCTGTTATAATCCTGCTATTTATATTGGTTCACTTATTTGTCAGTGATGTAGTGTGGTGATGCAAGAGGCCTAGTATCACATGATTCCCTGCTACCATAGCAACTCCAATAGCTTTTGGCTTGGGTTTAGGTCAGTTCCTCTCTAGCCTTGGAGAGAGAAGGTCCGGTACCACCAGCCTCGTGGTGTGGACGCTCCAGCTACCACTCCTCTGCTAGATATATGTCTTGGCTGATTGAGAAGAAAAGGGAAAGTGAACAACATCAACCAGGGAAGGCATTAGCTGTGTGTCACTGGATGTAACTGCACTGTAATCACTTACACTACCGTTCAAAAGTTTGGGGTCACATTGAAATGTCCTTATTTTTGAAGGAAAAGCACTGTCCTTTTAATGAAGATAACTTTAAACTAGTCCTAACTTTAAACAAATACACTCTATACATTGCTAATGTGGTAAATGACTATTCTAGCTGCAAATGTCTGGTTTTTGGTGCAATATCTACATAGGTGTATAGAGGCCCATTTCCAGCAACTATCATTTCAGTGTTCTAATGGTACAATGTGTTTGCTCATTGGCTCAGAAGGCTAATTGAGGATTAGAAAACCCTTGTGCAATCATGTTCACACATCTGAAAACAGTCTAGCTCGTTACAGAAGCTACAAAACTGACCTTCCTTTGAGCAGATTGTGTTTCTGGAGCATCACATTTGTGGGGTCAATTAAACGCTCAAAATGGCCAGAAAAAGAGAACTTTCATCTGAAACTCGACAGTCTATTCTTGTTCTTAGAAATGAAGGCTGTTCCATGCGAGAAATTGCTAAGAAATTGAAGATTTCCTACAACGGTGTGTACTACTCCCTTCAGAGGACAGCACAAACAGGCTCTAACCAGAGTAGAAAAAGAACTGGGAGGCCGCGTTGCACAACTAAGCAAGAAGATAAGCACATTAGAGTCTCTAGTTTGAGAAACAGACGCCTCACAGGTCCCTAACTGGTATCTTCATTAAATAGTACCCGCAAAACACCAGTGTCAACATCTACAGTGAAGAGGCGGCTGCAGGATTTTGGGCTTCAGGGCAGAGTGGCAAAGAAAAAGCCATATCTGAGACTGGCCAATAAAAGAAAAAGATTAAGATGGGCAAAAGAACACAGACATTGGACAGAGGAAGACTGGAAAAAAGTGTTGTGGACGGATGAATCCAAGTTTGAGGTGTTTGGATCACAAAGAAGAACGTTTGTGAGACGCAGAACAAATGAAAAGATGCTGGAAGAATGCCTGACGCCATCTGAAGCATGGTGGAGGTAATGTGATGGTCTGGGGTTGCTTTGGTGCTGGTAAGGTGGGAGATTTGTACAGGGTAAAAGGGATTCTGAATAAGGAAGGCTATCACTCAATTTTGCAATGCCATGCCATACCCAGTGGACAGCGCTGGATTGGAGCCAATTTCATCTTACAACAGGACAATGACCCTAAACACACCTCCAAATTGTGCAAGAACTATTTACAGCAGAAGCAGGCAGCTGGTATTCTAACTGTAATGGAGTGGCCAGCGCAGTCACCTGATCTGAACCCCATTGAGCTGTTGTGGGAGCAGCTTGACCGTATGGTACGCCAGAAGTGCCCATCCAACCAATCCAACTTGTGGGAGCTGCTTCTAGAAGCGTGGGGTGTAATTTCTCCAGCTTACCTCGAATATGCAAAAGAGGAGCCCGTGGAGCCTCATTGAAAAGTCTCAAAACACAGGACTAGCCAGATATCCCTCCGGGAAGGACCCAGCCAAGGGGTAGCTCCTGTTAGGAAACCACCAAAACCACCATATTAAGTGGCCCTATAAGTCAATGTAATGACAAGGGATAAACCAAGGCTAGGTAACCATCCACATACAGCTGTTTTGGGGTGTTGCCCCTCATTAGTGTGGAGCAGGATTCTGGCTAGGTGGGAGCAATGCCTAGTAGAGCCATAAGAGAAACAGATTGCTGAACTCAGGGAGACCAGCAAACAACAACACTGCCGGCTGCTAGTGAAAGCGCTCAATGCAGTGAAGTCCTAGGTGCATTGCCCCCTGGGAAACATGAATATGCAAAAGAGGAGCCCATGGAGCCTCATTGAAGAGTCTCAAAACAAAGGACTAGCCAGATATCCCTCCGGGAAGGACCCAGCCAAGGGGTAGCTCCTGTTAGGAAACCACCAAAACCACAATATTAAGTGGCCCTATAAGTTAATGTAATGACAAGGGATAAACCAAGGCTAGGTAACCATCCACATACAGCTGTTTTGGGGTGTTGCCCCTCATCAGTGTGGAGAAGGATTCTGGCTAGGTGGGAGCAATGCCTAGTAGAGCCATAAGAGAAACAGATTGCTGAACTCAGGGAGACCAGCCAAACGACAACACTGCGGGCTGCTAGTGAAAGCGCTCAATGCAGGGAAGTCCTAGGTGCATTGCCCCCTGGTTTTGGTGGTTTCCTAACAGGAGCTGCCTCTTGGCTGGGTCCTTCCCGGAGGGATATCTGGCTAGTCCAGCAGTGTTGTTGTTTGGCTGGTCACCCTGAGTTCAGCAATCTGTTTCTCTTATGGCTCTACTAGGCATTGCTCCCACCTAGCCAGAATCCTGCTCCACACTGATGAGGGGCAACACCCTAAAACAGCTGTATGTGGATGGTTACCTAGCCTTGGTTTATCCCTTGTCATTACATTAACTTATAGGGCCACTTAATATGGTGGTTTTAGTGGTTTCCTAACAGGAGCTGCCCTTTGGCTGGGTCCTTCCCGGAGGGATATCTGGCTAGTCCTGTGTTCTGAGACTCTTCAATGAGGCTCCACAGGCTCCTCTTTTGCATATTCATGTTTCCCAGGGGGCAATGCACCTAGGACTTCACTGCATTGAGCGCTTTCACTAGCAGCCGGCAGTGTTGTTGTTTGGCTGGTCTCTGAGTTCAGCAATCTGTTTCTCTTCCAGCTTACCTCAACAGATTAATAGCTAGAATGCCAAAGGTGTGCAATGCTGTAATTGCTGCAAAAGGAGGATTCTTTGACGAAAGCAAAGTTTGATGTAAAAACAATGTTATTTCAAATACAAATCATTATTTCTAACCTTGTCAATGTCTTGATTCTATTTTCTATTCATTTCACAACGTATGGTGGTGAATAAGTGTGACTTTTCATGGAAAACACAAAATTGTTTGGGTGACCCCAAACTTCTGAACGGTAGTGTATACCCGTTCCGGTCCAATCAAGACCTGCTGTATTCTTCAAAACTCCTCTCCACTTCAAGATCTGGGTTCATCATTCAATTCTCCATATTCTCCTCATCATCGCTAACTGCAAGTATTTTCTTCACCACTACTATACCCAGCATCAGTATCTCAAGGGAACTACTACTCCCATCCTCAGTAAAGATTCTTTCTAACCAAAGGGACACTTACAGATCACGGCCTATTGCAACCCCACCTATCTCTCCAGTTATAACTAATTCTGCCTATTGCCAAGTCGATTATTCCTGGTTGCATCCAGAGACTGCTGCTAATAGAGTTGCTGTTCAAATAAACATACAACTACCATTGTTTCCGAACCCTGGCATTGGTCTCGTCATTGGTGCCTTGACTAGGGACAACGAGGAATTGAGCCGCGTGTTCAGGCTCCCATGGGCTAGCCACATACCCTTGTGCCATAACCGTGACCATACCACCTTGCAAGTGGCAACCCGGGGCCTGTACACCGCAAATCCATCTAAAGTAACAGACTGAGCAAGATGTGTTATTGGAAGTAGAAGTGGAACCTATCATACCCTGTGCAGTAGACTAGGAGTGAGATAGAGAAAGATAAAGATTAGTGATGAGCAAACATGTTTGTAAATGTTCATATGTTTGTGCAAACATGACGCTAATTGTTCGTGTTCACCGATCACAATTTGCTTGATGATCAGAATGGTTATAACGATTTTCGAACAGTCAAACATGCAAACGTTTATCTTGCGATGTACGCAACTGCACAATTTACGCTTTACAACTGATAATCTGTACGCATGTGCATAGACTGAAACATACGCAATGGAGTAATTTCTGCTTTGCACCTGATAATCTGTGTACATGTACATAGACTGAAACATATGCTTCTACTGTACGTTCGTTATTTGTTCATGAATGTTCGACGAACACGAACCGATCACGATCATTTTTTTTATGTTCGTGTTTGGGATCCGGACCGAACATCAGGATGCTCACTCATCACTAATAAAGATATGTTACAAAAAATCAAAGCCCTAGCGTTAGTGTAAGTTAAGTGGTGTAACTTAAAAAAGCTCACATGACCATCAATTCTGAAAGTTGACCCAAAATGTCAAGGCAAGCCTGTTCCAAATTACAAGTTATAAAGTTTATAGTACTGAGAATCAAACTAAGGTTCGTGTCAGTACTTCACTGGCTGAGGTACGAAAAGAGTTCGTTAAATAGTAGCAGTAACGTAAGCTTTAAGGAATGTAAACATCTCTACATGTGTAGAAGGTCAGCGCCATATTGTAAGGGCTTCACTAAATATACAAAATATCACATCCTTAACACTTAAAAGGAACCTGTCGCCCAGACAATGCTATCTAATCTATGACCATTATGTTATAGAGCAGAAATAACTGAGCAGATTGATATATACTGTATCTTTGTGGGAAAATATTCAGAATATCTTGTAACCTGTTGAAATCTCTGATCATTCTGTGTAAGGAGTCCAGTGGGCGGTGTCACTCAATGGACTGGACTCCTTAGCATGGAAACATCAGAGATTTTAATAAATTATAAGTAACACTGAATCTTTTTCCATAAATTATATATTATATATATATATATATATATATATATATATATATATATATATATATATATATCTCAATCTGCTGAGCTCTTCCTGCTCTATAACATGATGCTGATAGCTTAGGTAGCATTTTCTGGGTGACGGATTCCCTTTAAGACAATGAGTAACATTAAAGAGTGAGAAAACTTTGTTCCTGGGAGTCCTTCGGCAGCACACTAGTCACAGGAGCCACCCCTTGGCTGGGTCCTTCCCAGAGTGATATCTGGCTAGTCCTGTGTTTTGAGACTCTTCAAAGAGGCTCCACAGGCTCCTCTTCTACCTTTCCAGCCAGACTCAATGTTCGGCTCCCAGCTGAAAGAAATACTTAAAGATCTCCACGAGAATAAAACCTCTACTTTTCCAATGCCTAAAAACGGTACCTTCCAATCCACCAGAAGGCAGGCTAGAGTCTCTCCAAACCCGCAGAGGGACTATCGAACCAATAGGTTCTGACGAAGGACCCTTAATTATGACGCAATCTTACCACCACAGGCTGTCGGAGGAAGGCTCAAATGGCTTCTACCCCAATGGGAGAAATCCACCAGCGACAAATGGGTGTTGTCCATAATAAAAAAACTGTCTCGAATTAAATTTAATACCTCCGAACAGGTTTTTCCTGAACAAACTGTCAGTTCCGGGTCTTCTCCCTCTGGTGAGGGAATTTATAAGCAAGAAAGCTCTGGAACCAGTACCGCCTTAAGAAAGAGGAGAAGGTTGCTATTCCCGTATCTTCCTGGTTCCAAAACACAACGGAAAATTCAAGCTGGTCATCAATCTTTCTTCCTTATACAAATACATGAAGAAAATGACATTCAAAATGGACAATATAAAATCAGTCATTCCTCTGATCAACGGAGAAGATTTCATGGCTTCCATAGATTTGACAGACGCATACCTGCACATCCTAATTGTGTTCTGTCATCATAAGTACCTATGTGTAGCCCTGTTGGTCAACAATTGGGTTCATCTCCTGCAATTTGCCTGCCTCCCATTTGGACTTTCATCCGCAGCCAGGATTTTCACAAGTGTCGGTTGTCCTGCCAGTTGATCTCAGAATTCAGAGGTTGAGAGTCGTCCCATATCTAGATGATTGGCTTTTGATAGCCGAATCACCATCCACCCTGAATCTTCAAGTTCAAAAGACGATTCATCTTCTTCAGGACCATGGTTTTGTAATAAACCACCAAAAAGCCCAGTTGACACCATCTAAGTCATTAATATATCTGGGTTTTCTGATGAACACCATAAATATGAAAATCTTTCTTTCACAGAACAGAATCAGCAGACTAAAGTACAGTAGCAGGTCTCCATCTTGAAGTCTCGTCCTTCAGTGTCACAAAGGAGTGCTATAGGAGTCTTAGAAACATTAACCTCCACCTTGGATGCGGTCCCTTGGGTCAGAGCTCATGTTCGACCCCTTCAAATAGAAATATTGACAGCATGGGACAAGAATCATCTTTCTCTGTAACGTCCCATTTCTATTTCAGAGCGCACTCGGGAGAATCTTGCTTGTTGGCTTAGACCCTCCACACTTACAAAAGGAGTCCCTCTTAATCAGGAGAAGGTGATCCTTACGACAGACGCATTCCATTATGGATGGGGAGCCCACACCCAGAACCATTGGGTACAAACGAAATGGTCCTACAGGGAGAGCAAGATGTCCTCCAATTGGAGAGAACTACAGGGGGTGCAACTTGCTTTGTTCCACTTGAGTCATCTCCTCCTCCAGCGCAATGTACTAGTTCAGATGGACAATCTATCTGCAGTCTTCTACCTGAACAAACAAGGAGGCACCAGGAGCCTTTCTCTCCTGGAAGAGAGCCAGGCCAGATTCTCTTGGGCAGGACAGCACCTAGTGGGTCTATCTGCAATACATATCAAAGGGACTCTCAACCGCGCTGCAGATTGGTTGAGCTGACACTCATTGCATCCAGGAGAATGGGAACTATCTCAGGAAATGTTTCATCAAGTTACGAGGAAATTTGGGACTCCGGATCTCGACATCTTTGCCACTCCGACCATCCATCAGTACTAGATGGCCTATCGATGTCATGGAAGGGGACTTTTATCTACCCTCCTCCGGCGCTGATTCAGACAGCTCATTGGAAGGTGTAGGAGGAAGAAGCAGAAGCATTGATGATACTTCCTTATTGGCCCCACAGGTCTTGGTTCCCACTAGCCTGTACTCTAGCGAGAGGCAGGATCTGGAAGCTCCCATGCAAACCGAATCTTATGTCGCAGAACGGGTTTCATCATCCCAAGGTCATTCTATTACAGCTAGCAGCCTGGAAAATTAACTAGCCTCTTGGCGAGAGAAAGGTCTTTCAGAAGACACAATTACTACTATGATCAGTGCTTTTGATAGGTGCATACGAACTCTGTGTTAGTGTGGTTATTGCTGCCTCTTATACCTTGTTACCTCTTTTGATTGGTTACTGCTGAGCATGTCTTTTCTGCCTTGCAATAGGGATCCTAGACTTAACCCATTGTGTGCTGCCTATGGATTTCAGGAACAGGAATTTCCCAGTAGGTAAGTATTCAAAATTCCTGTGGTCTTGTGACATTGTTGTTCCCTGGCAACAAATGCTTAAGAGAGTAATTTGTAATTTACTTCTTTTTAAAAATCTTACAGTACTTATCAGCTGTTGTATGCCATTGCTTATCAGTGCTCTCTGCTGCCACCTCTTTCTATGACAGGAACTGTCCAGAGCAGTAGCAAATTCCCATAGAAAAATCTCTCTGGTCTCGGACAGAGGTGACAGCAGAGAACGCTGTGTCAGACTGAAGAGAATACACCACTTCCTACAGGACATATAGCAGCTGATAAGTACTAGAAGACTGGAGATTTTGAAATAGAATTAAATTACAAATCTATATAACATCCTGACACCAGTTCGTTTGAAAAAAAAAAAATGTTTGCTGGAGTAACCCTTTGAAAATAAAATGAAAAAATTAAAAAGAAGCACATCAAAGGTGAATAACAGTACATATTACAATTACATATGATGTAGCTACCGGGTAAACAGTAAAGGGCTAGGTTCAAAAAATGTAAAAATGACTTTTATAATAAAGGCCGTTATTGTGCAAATAACGTCCAGTAAGTAAAAAATAACGGACATTATTTGCTCAATGATGCAGGTTATTATAAAAGACGGCTAGCATTGTTACATAATGTGAACCTAGCAATAAACTGCATTAACAACAATGGTGGACGCCAAATACAAAAGATACTGAGAGAAGACTCACCAGGATAAGTGGAACTATAAGTAAAACTATATTATCTGTTTGGAATGATTGGAAGTGCGGGATCCAGTTGTTTTTTGTCTTTTTCCAGTATCTTCCTAAATGATTCCTAAATTTTTTTGGACAAATTTGGCCTGTTCAAGAACAACCAACACTTTTAATTCCTTCACTCTAATCCCTGTCTCACTTTTCCTTGTCCAGCTGTGCAGGAGAATGTTTCTGCTGGCCAGGTCTTTACTAAGAGGTTTGCCAAAGTTCAGAAAACATTGCCTAGTGCAGATAGATTTTCGCTTGCAATAGCGAAATATAGTTGTGGAAATACAATATCCACCCATGAAACTACTCCATTAGTTGATACTTGTAAAATCACTTTGCAGCCCACAGTCATAAAACATAATTTAAACCTAAAAGTCTTGTTTACTAAAGACACTTGCCAAAAGGATTAGTATTTGTCTGCCAGGCACAAAAATAATCGGACTTCACCAAGCAACCCAATTATCATCCATGTGACCCCTTGTCAGTGATAAACTAAGTATCCATTATGAAATTATTTATATTAAGCAGTGATCTGAGACGCTAAAAGGAACCAGCTGTGGCAATTAAAGTAATATAATTGCTAATCTCAAACTTTTTTTTAATATGTAAACTGTAGAACTGGCCAGACCTATTCATGCTTCTTGTCACTGGTGAGACTTTTGGATGAATAAACACAAAAACCAAAAAATATGAGTAATTTCTTACATGATTAATTTTTGATTAAACACATTTTAACACTGTTAGGCTATATTCACACAACGATTTTCATCGGATGTTATTTGATACTCAAGATTTCTCCTTATTCCTTCTCAAGCAACCATATGGTGGCTATGTAGGGCTAAAAGAGAGTGAAGCTGAGGTGAACAGGGGTTAAAAAGGCACAACTCTACCTATGCTGGGTGGCTACTCTCTCCTCATCCTGATAACTAAGACAGGATCTCCAGTCAGTGGCTAGATAAGCGCCGATATACTCCCCTGCTATTCCTAAGTTTTCTTAGGGGTCTCCCTGATGGCTAGCTCTACCCACAAGGTAGGGCCTACATTCTTGTTTCTATGTCACTCTGTACCCATAGACAGCAATAGGCAAAAGTCCATACCCATGGGCCTAGGTACTCTTTCTCTAAGCCCCCACAGCTGAGTACTTTAGGGTCTAGGTAGAGCCACTGATAACGCTGAAGTAGCCCTCAGCCCACTCCTCTCCTCAAGCCAGCTTATCCAAATAATTTTAAGTCAACTAAGCAGGGCTAAAGTCAACCAGGAACTTTTTAAGTACTATAAACTGTTATCCCTCCAGAGAGAAGCTATAAAAAGAAAGTATGGTTCAGGACACTCTGGTGTTGATTTTATAATATAGGCCTAGCGGCATTGGTATCAGCCATAGATGGGATGTGCAGCCGTTCCATTCTCTCCAGTTCGTGTTTTACAGTTCTCCCTCTCTGAACAGCTAGCACTCCTTTATAAGACCCACATGACCAAAATTAGCAGGATATGCCTGTGCTCACATGTCTGGACCCTATGTCTTCCCCATTCTGTGAGAGCAGCAATGGTAAGTGTAATACCATATCCATACTTGTGTCGTTTGGGGGCAGCCTTCCCCGCCGGTGGTGCTGGCCGGGTTTTGGTGGGGCTTTTTGGGTCTGGTCCTGTGACATTGGGGTTGCAGGGCCATTCCAAGGCCTCCCTTCCCTGCACGTGCACGCTTTGCGGGGTTGGCGGTCGCTGACCGACACGGTGTGGAGTTAACGTAGGGACCCGTGTGGACCAGAGGACCTGCGCGGTGGTACACGGGGCAATATGGCTTGATCAATTCATATACAGACACTCTGGTGTTAATTTTTAATATAGGCCTAGCGGCATTAGTATCAGCCATAGATGGGATGTGCAGCCGTTCCATTCTCTCCAGTTCGTGTTTTACAGTTCTCCCTCTCTGAACAGCTAGCACTCCTTTATAAGACCCACATGACCAAAATTAGCAGGATATGCCTGTGCTCACATGTCTGGACCCTATGTCTTCCCCATTCTGTGAGAGCAGCAATGGTAAGTGTAATACCATATCCATACTTGTGTCGTTTGGGGGCAGCCTTCCCCGCCGGTGGTGCTGGCCGGGTTTTGGTGGGACTTTTTGGGTCTGGTCCTGTGACATTGGGGTTGCAGGGCCATTCCAAGGCCTCCCTTCCCTGCACGTGCACGCTTTGCGGGGTTGGCGATCGCTGACCGACACGGTGTGGAGTTAACGTAGGGACCCGTGTGGACCAGAGGACCTGCGCGGTGGTACACGGGGCAATATGGCTTGATTAATTCATATACAGACACTCTGGTGTTGATTTTTAATATAGGCCTAGCGGCATTAGTATCAGCCATAGATGGGATGTGCAGCCGTTCCATTCTCTCCAGTTCGTCGATAAAAAGAAAGTATTATACTCCATAACCTAAGTACCCAGCTCGAGGATTTTTGTGAAGAGTTTATCTGTTTCTATCTGATTCAAGCAGTGAGAAACTGAATATATTTGTTTGCTATTATTACTAAGACAACTGAGAAGCAGACTATTACCTGTATTGTTCCGTATTGGAGAAAAGACTCTATACTGTATACTGCACTATAAAAGGATTCCTACAGTAAACTTGTTCCTGTTTAAGTTCACCAAAACTGTGTTTTCTTCACACTATACCTGCACCATTGCATTGGTACATCCAGGAATGGGCACATACCACTCCAGGCCACCATGACAAGTGCCTTAGGGGTATAACACCATCTTGCCCTGCTTTACTACACTACCAGCAACCCCTTGTCACTACACTTTAATAATAGCCACACCCATGAGGGCGTTGAACGCAGCCACAATTTAACCCAAACTTAAACAATGTACCAACAGTTGTCATTGCAATGGCCGCTAGAAATCATTCTATGAAAATAGACTGTATTCACATGTGCACTAACGCAATAAAAATGCAATGTGAATACATTATATATAATAATAACTTTGTTTAGAAGACTAAAAAAGAAAATCCCTTAAACTTACTATTGTACAGTATTGATTCAAAGTTCAGCAAATTTCCTAATCCAAGGAGGGGAAAATTCACATTCTAAATATGGCAAGGTGAATAATTCTCTGAATCAATGGTGTGCTCACACATGCAGTAACGCAATGTCAATGCATAATTTAATTGCATTGATTAAACATTTGATTGCGATCCAGCTGTCCTTCATTAAATTAAGGCATTTGTATATACTAAGAGAAAAAGACATATGATTTCTCCTGTATCGAAAAAGTTTATGTTCCCACAATGTAAAAAAAAAGGCAAATAACGGCCATTATAATGATCATGATGATTAATAATGGACAGCTGTTATTTGCTCTTATTTTTACCTCTTTTGAAAATAGCCGAAAACTGTGTCGTGTTTTCCATGTTAAAGTGTCACACGTTTCTCAAAAAACAGGAAACAGTCAGAAAACAGGAAGTCCTGTGTATCCCAGGCCATCTGAGCGCTCACATTGAGAAAGTAGTCATGTGATTGACACATTGAGCCGTGACTCTCTGTACTGGCTGGTATTCCTGTGTTTAGTCTGTTTTTTTCAACAAGCACAAGTCAGAAAATCTGCCTTCAGGAGACTGGACCTGGATTTCTGGTAAGTTCAGCTTTGTTTTACAGCATGATAACAACAAAGAAAATAATGAATGTATATTGCAAACTTTCTTTATTTCACATCTACTGTTGATTAAGATGTTCAAAGTTATAAGGACAGTGACACTTTAAACATTTCACTTACCTTACATATTTCACAGGAGAAGGTGGAGTTCTTGAATCTGGAGCTAAAATTGGTTGGAGAAAAAATTCATACTTCATTGTTCCAAAAGAAGACTGCTACAAATAGGCTCTTGCATTTCCAGAGTTTCCACCCTAAGCACCTGAAGAGGGGCATTGCCGTTGGTTAGTTTTATCATATTAGACACAATTGCAGCCAGGACACAGATTTCAAGATGGAAGTTCTCTCTTTAAGCCTTCAATTTAGGGCCAGGGGGTGCAAATGGAGGACTATCTCCAGGGCTTTCCGAAAAGCTAAATATGTGGAGAGGATACACCTAGGATCTGCCGCTCAGACAGCAAGGTGAGACTAGTTACCAGATATAATAATCAATGGCAAGAGGTATATGATATCATGAAAAAGAACTGGGATATAGCCCTAATGGATTCTCACTTGACATTGTATACTAGTAATGACCCCTCTCTTAGAGCTAGATGTGCCTGCAATTTAAAGGGCCTCTCTTCACTACTACTTACATTACATCTTCATATCTCTACATGTATATGATTCACTAGAGCAGTGCTTCTCAAACTTTTTCTACTGGAGCGTCACCAGACCAAGGCAATGCCCGCGCCTCACCAGACTGACCAAGAGGGTTCCTGAGCCTCACTATCTGTGGTGAAAGTACATTTAAAAGGTGAAAGTAATGCCAGGGCTACCTTTCACCTGTCTCCCAAGCTCTAGATAATAATAAAGCAAGTATGAAATAAATTAATAATGTTGGTAAAATGAAGAGTTTTGCAAACAGCAAAAGGACTGTGCAGATCATACTTTTGTGAAAACTGGCTCCTCAGCTGGGCCTCACCAACAACTAGGGGGCACCTCAAAGTTTAAGAAGCACTGCACTAGATCACATGCATTACATACTCTTCAGATATTTGTATATCTAATCTGGTTCATTTCCATCTCACTTTTGTGTTTTATTATTTTATTTTTTCAGTTAACATATTTTATTTTTGTACATGTCTCATGTTTTTGTACATGTCATTGCACCACCATCTTTTCGATTGCAGCCAAATCTCCCTGTGCATCGATTGTTCTTTACTGGAAATACAGAATTTTGGGCTTATTTCCTGTTGTCTGGACAGCTGTGATAGTTCTTCTGGAATAAGCATCTATCGTATAGATTTCTCTAAGAAACAAGTCCTTATTGGATGGTCTCCTTTATATGTAATTATATTTGCATCTTTATGTTGGACAATATATGCACACATACATTCCAGACTCTGGATGCTGGACATTTTGGCGTCCCGATACTGATCCATAGGCCTCCTCGTTCAATTGACCTTTTTGTAAATAGTTGTATCAATGTATATTGGATTACTGTATATTTTTCTTCCTATTTATATTCAGATTGTCTTTCATCTGCCATTAATTTCCTTGGGATAAGCAGCACCACATTCCATTGCTTACCTTGCTCTCACCAAAACAGCTGTTATCTGAAATCTATGGCTGACATGGTTCGCTGTTCATTCATTAGCTGATTGCATTGTTTTGGCAAATTCAAAGAAGCATGCATAGGCCCAAGTAATAGGGGATTTAAAGGGGAACTCCACATAAAGAAAACTTGTTTTCTATTAAGAGTACATTAAAAGTTATATAGATGTGTCTATACAATGTATTACCATATCTGTGCGGTTCTGCCACGCTGGTAGCTGATTGACATCCAGGAATTGAAGAAAAATGGCCTCTGTGCCAATCCACATTGTCTCCTGCTCCCACTTCTCTCCCACCTTAGGAGACAAAGATTCCATGCCTCTGTCTCACATTGTGTGTGTTTGCTGAGCACAGGCTGATGATGCAGACAGGGGACAGGGCGTGATGTCACAGGAGGCTTGGCTGGATCCCCCAATCCCCTGAGTGATTCACCATCTCTGACCAGCCAGGAACAGGTGAAGCAACTTTGATGATTGTGCAGAAGTGTGCAATGAAATTAGGGTTATGTTCACTAATGTTGGAGTTTCCTTGCAATACTGCAACGTCTTCACAAAAATGATGCAGTAACACAAGTTAATCATGCTAAATGGCAGAGAGGGTTAGAGCCGGCACTGCCAATCCCACCTGGAGAAAAAAACAGGGTATAAACAGTGTTTCCCATGTAAGATTATATCGGATAAAGTCCTTATTTTGGGCTTAACTTCAAGGATAAAAGATGCTTGATGATAATATGCGCGTAGAGATTAACCCCTTCACGACCACGGACATAACTGTACGTCCTCAGTCGGGTAGGGTGTTCTGAGCAGGGCCGGGTGGCGGCTGACAGCTGCATCTAAACTGCTATTTATCCCTTTATCCCTTATCCCTGGTGTCTAGTGGGCAGAGGGGCGATCCGTTTAACTTACCTGGCCAGGCCTCAGCATCGGAATGACGCTGATCCCGGCTCGGTATTCTGCTGATCTGGTCTGCAGCAGACCAGACCAACAGAGCACCGATCTAATGGATCGGCGCCCCCTAATATATGCAGCATTGATCTCAAGGGGAGATCAATGCTGTGTATATAGAAGTCCCCCAGGGACTTGAATGCATATATGCAATCAAGGTACCAATAGAAAGTACAGATCATGGCACAAAAAATGACACCTCAACCAGCCCCATAGACCAAAGGATAAAAGCGCTATAAGCATGGGCATAGAGCAATTTTAAAGGGGAAAATTAGTTTTCTATTAAAAGTACATTAAAAGTTATATAGATGTGTCTATATAATGTATTACCATATCTGTACGGTTCTTTCACACTGGTAGCTGACAAAAATCCAGGAAGTGAAGAAAAATGGCCTCTGTGCCAATCCACATTGTCTCCTGCTCCCACTGCTCTCCCACCTTGGGAGACAAATATTCCATGCCTCTGTCTCACATTGTGTGTGTTTGTTGAGGACAGGCTGATGATGCAGACAGGGGGCAGGGCATGATGTCACAGGAGGAGAAGCAGGAGAAGAGGAGAAGCAGCTGCTGCAAGGACTACCAGTACTACATTCTGGGAACTGCTTAACCAGGAAGTACAGAAACACAATACAGAACAACCCCCCCCCCCCCAAACAGATGGATTTTTGGTAGTTTCAAAACTGGGATAGATAGGTAAGTAATGCTTTATGCTTCTGCAGAAGTTTCATTTTTTTAACCTTTACCTGAAGTTCCCCTTTAAGGAGCATTTAGAATTTTTAAAAGGTTTTAATTTTTTTAAAAGCCATCAAATAAAATAAAAGTTACACAAGTTACATATTGTTGTAATCATACTGACTTGAGGAACATAGATAACATGTCAGTTTTACCATAGGACAAACAGTGTAAACATTAACTCCCCAAATAAATAAAAAAAATGCGTTTTATTTTCAATTTCACTGCGCAAATTTTCCCCCTGGTTTCGCAGCATATTTTATGGAAAAATTAAGTCTGTCATTGCAAAGTACAATTAGTGGTGCAAAATATAAGGGTTCGTGTGGGCCTGTAGGTGAAAATAAGGAAGTGCTACAGCCTTTTAAATGTGAGGAGGAGGGGCCCTTTAAATTGCAGGCACGTCTAGCTCTAAGAGAGGGTTTATTAGTAATATACAATGTCAAGTGAGAATCCATTAGGGCTATACCCCAGTTCCATGAACAGCAAAGCTCCTGTAGTTTTTGAATAAGAATTCTGCAATGATCCCAATAGCATTAATATATACATGATCTTGCTCCATAAATTGTAAACGTCAATGACTTCATATTAGATATACAGTGAGAAAAAGGAACTTGAATTTGGAGGTATACTTAAATCACAATGAGAAAAATAGATAGTCTAGATGTAAAAAACATAATAGATAGTGCTTATGCTATTATTCTATTAGTCATAATGAGTAAAAACATGTGTTCTCTTCATTAGTCTTGGAAGCCTTTCTCATATTGTGCATCTTCTCGTAAATGATTTAAGCCTTTACACTGTGGTTTCATAATATGTCGTTTTCCTTTCTTGTCTTGCTTTCTACAAGGTCTCATTTCTGTTTGATTTAGTGTGCAGTCCTATCATCTGCTGCCTCTTTTAGTAGAACTGCTGTTATTAGTTCCTCTGGGAACTTTTCTCAACCAGAAAAATGTTAATTTCTTAAAATTGATGCTAGTATGCCTCCCATGACAGTGGGTTATGATTGAGACGGTATGCATGTTATAGTCATAAATGGACAGCCATAAATATATATATTTATTGTTGGCTAGTATCATGACATTTTTTTTTTTTTTATTCAATGTGAGATAAAGGTCATTGTAAATTTCTCAAAACTGCATAAATCATAATGAAATAAAAACATTAAGAAAATGAAGGTTATGATATAACAGTAAACCTTACTGCACATTACTTAAAATATCTTAAAGGGTACCTATCATTTAAACAAACATGACATATTCTTGTGACATGTTAGAGGTTTGTAACGGTCGGGGTCCGGGTGCTGAAACTGCCGCCAATTATTATTCTTTTCATCTCTGTCTCACTGCTAAAGTAGCAGTCAACTGAATTATAATGGAGCCCTATGGAACTTTCAGTACAGAGATTACCAGAAGTTCCATGCTGGCACGTCTGTCCCTTCATTCTAAAGATTGTCGGGGGTCTCAGCACCTGGACACCGATTGGTAAAAACCTCTGACATGGTTTACACTATTTGCAAATGGTAACCAAGAGCCTTATTTTTTTCATGGAGATTTTTTTTAGCAGTTTGGGGGATAAACGATTTTCATATCTGTATTGGGTCTGCATTGCCATTAGCGGTGAGCTGTTGCTTTTTAGGTGTGTCTGCTACTTCAGCCACAGCAACGTGCTCCTGTCTAGTTTAAATGGTGTTGTAGGAGACCTGCCCAAATTCTTATTATTTTTTTGCCTGTGTTCCAGATGGGGGAGTAGCTGCCTCTACTTGGTCATGCACTACACCCATCCCAACCAGGTGGTTATTATTTTTGCCAGTATGAGTTGGATCCTACATGTCCATAGCGTAGGCGTATTATATGCAATGGAGAGGCCAAAGTACAGTGTAGGGTCCATCCCGACCAAATTTCTTTTTTTTTTTTTTTTTTTTAAATCAGCAGGGGTTGTGATCACAACTAGTTTTACAATAATTTAGCTTTTTTTTTTTTTTTTTTTTTTTAAGTATTCTATACTTAAGTCAACATTATACATATGGTTAAACTGCAGCCCATGCTCCCTTCAAGACGATACTTGGTTCTTTTCCCTGTTCAAATAAAGAGACTAAATACAGGAAGTCCAAGTCCTTTGCGCGCTTACACAAGTTAAGACACCTGTTCATCATGCTGAGGGCAATTAACTTAGGCTAATTAAATTATCAGCTCTGCAGCTTACCAGGAGACAATGCTTTTTGTTATGCAACGATACAGTCAGTATAATGTCACTGTGTAATTACAGAGGTTTTGGTGCTGACAGGAGAGTTGACCATATAATGTGAGCACCCACAGGATTCTCTGCTACTGAATGTGGACGCAGAGCAGTGAAGACTTGTTCTGCTCTGGCCCACTAAGGTATGGATGACGGTCAATGCCAAGCCATGTTCTTTGAGCGTGCAAAGGACTGGGACTTCCTATGTTTGTTTTTTTTAAGGCAGCATGGTATAATTACTCCTTACTCTTCCTAAGGCTATGTTCACACATTATGTTTTTTATGCATTTTCCCGCAATTTTCCTGCCAATTTCCCGCTAAATGGCACTATTTTACCACAATTGCAAAATAGCAGGAAAACAGCAGCAAAACACATCAAAAACGTCATGTATGAACACAGGCTTAGGGGCTTAGGGATAGAAATAATTCCATTCACTTGATCTGATTTTAGGCTGTGCACAGCCGCAAAAGAGCAGTAGGCTGCATAAACGATCATTGCATTGTTTGTTAACATTAACATTCATTGTTATCGGACACACAGAGAGACGTGTGGCCAATAACGTTAGATTATACCACTGCACAAAAGAGCGGGTGTGTCACTTTTACATGTATCAATTATCGGCCACGTAAGCTTTTCTAGGAATGTCAATGTCTTAATAACTTGTCATGTGTCCAGTTTTTATATCATTAACCCGGTTCTGGGGTACAAAGTTATGCGCCTCTAAACAGTGACTGAGCTGATCCCATCGTTTTTCTCGGGGATTTGGGTCATGTGAGGTTCCCCAGTCTCCAGCAGCTGCTCCCTAATGATCCCACCTTGATAAGCTGGAGCGTTGTCATCCATGAAGAGGACATTAGGACATTGTTGTTCATGCAGAGGCACAATGATTGGATTACTGATGTTAGTCACGTAGTATGGGCTGTCACTGTACCATTCACAAAGTATTGACTAGACACACACACTAGTAACACCACCAGTACCAAAGGCTCATCTGGTAACAACAGTGGCTGATACATAGTGCTCTTCTTAATGAATTCAACATGGTTGGCACCCATCATTTCTGTTCTGTGTGAATTGTTTTTTTTTTATTAGTGAAAAGCAATGAGGCCCACTTGCTGGTCCAGAGTAGATGCTCCCTTTGGTGGCCTCATTGTATATTAAGATTCTCCCTTTGGTGGCCCCATTGTATATTATCAAATGGCTTTTCTGCATCCAAGGCCATAAGCAGAGCTGAGGACCCTAGCACAAGCGATGACCAAAAGTACTTTGCGGATGTTAGTTACTGCTGACCGCATGTTACAAACCTATTTAATATCATGTCCCCAAGAATGAGACACATGGTCATTAATCAGTCTGCTTTTGAATTTTTTGAGAAATTTCTAGTGCTCAGCTGAACTGTGTGATTGGTAGCTGTGTGGTATACTGTGCTGTGCGGTATACTGTGCGGTATACTGTGCTGTGTGGTATACTGTGTGGTCACAACCAGATGAATGAAAGTTGATGACCTACTCATTTAACGATTCTTCTGCTCTTCTGTCGGCTCTTTCCGGCACTTTCCATTTGACCTTTTAGTCTTGTGTCGAAGCGTAACCCTTAGCACATGCAGTCTTGGAACAGATTCTAAAATACAGATTTATTTATCGCCTGCATACATTCTCATACTCCATAGATACTCATTATATTTAACCAAACAAAACCAGTTAAGAACCCTCCAGACTGAAAGATAATATGAATGAGCTCTTTATGGAACACACAGTGGAAGAAATCAACATTTATAGAGATCACTGACCCCTGTGCAATACATCTGAACGTGTTATTTGTAAAAGCAAGTAGTCTGCATGGAAAACATGCCTTTCCTAGTACACAGAAACCCAAGATGTCATCTGCATTTAAAGTGTCACTGTCGTTTCAACTTTCAGGCTATGTTCACACTACGTATATTTGAGGCTGTATGTTTGAGGCTGTATAGCAACCAAAACAAGGAGTGGACTGAAAACACAGAAAGGCTCTGTTCACATAATGTTGTAATTGAGTGGATGGCCGTCATTTAATGGCAAATATATGCTGTTATTTTTAAAACAACGGCTGTTGTATTGAAATAATGGAAGTTATTTACCGTTATATGGCGGCCATCCACTCAATTACAACATTATGTGAATAGAGCCTTTCTGTGTTTTCAATCCACTCCTGGTTTTGGTTGCTATGAGGACCTGACATGAGGACCAAATACAGCCTCAAATATACGTAGTGTGAACCCAGCCTTAAGATGTAAACCAAAAGTAGATGAGATATAAAGCAAGTTTGCAATTTATATTCGCTGTAATGTGATAAGTGTGAAGGTACCCTTAGGCTGCAGTCACATGTCCGTGTTCTGTCCGTGAAACATGGACAACACAAATGCTGAATGCTTGACCTGAACTTTTCCCCCGCCCTGGAAAACAGTTTGATATTGATACATTATGCCAGGCGGGGAAAAAGTCCAGGTCAGGCATTCAACGTCCCTGTCGTCCGTGTTTCACAGAGAGAATATGGAACACAGCCTAATTTAGAATCAAAAATATTAGGTACTACAGTTAAGAAATGAATTTAGGAATTTCTTTGTTTTAGCAGTTTTTAGGTGTTTTTTTTAATTTTATCGGTATCATTTTGGTGTACTTACAACGTAACTTTTACGACTTTTATTCCAATTTTCAATGTGTCATAGCAATAAAATTATATTTTGACTGTTTTCTTGTTTTATTATATGATAAATGGGGAAAAGGGTTTCAATGACGTTTTTATATTTATTTTTAACTTTTTGGTTTAAAGAGCACACCCCACAATTGCTTTCAGAGGTGGGCCATTCTCTGTGCGTCTTTTTAAGCTCCTAACTTTTGGCATGTATGTCATAAACCAGAAAGTGTTTAACCAATATGGTATGGTTTTTATTATAAAGTACTCCTATCAAAATATAACTTTTATTCCAATTAAGAAAAACCCAACTACACACACTGAAATGAATGGAATAAAAATGATATTTCAATGAGAGCACTTTGAAATATTCATTGATATTATTTGAGTGGATCCACTATAATGAACCAATTGGTCAGTGATACTGCATATAGAGTATCTTTTTATCTGTGGTTAAGATGGCATACTTTGCTATGCCCTTACATAGTATACAGGCTAATCTTCTGGTATATACTGGATCTAGTGTTGAGTGGGTCTGTCAAACTGTTTGGGTTCAACAATGTTCTCAGAACCAAACAGTTTGACAGGTTTGCTCAACACTAGGCAGATCATTAGATCAATGATTCCAAGTAAAAATAGGTAATTATTCCAAGTTAAAAATATTTTTGGAACTAAAAATATAAAACTAATAAATCATGGAGTGGCACTGTCCAGAATAAAAGTGCTGATCAACTATACACACATCAGCCCACCAGTAACAAGGACCAGGTCCTCTGCAACATTCAACACCGGCTGTGACAGCATGTAAAAGCAAAAAATTTTTTAGAAAAAACAGAGGGCGTACTTTTGATCGCATCAAACAAGCATCAAAATTAGATTTAAACTTGCTTCTTTGATAAACTATATATATCACAGAACGGCCGCTGTCAGTGAAGTTCATCCCAGCCAGTACTGGCCAGATGAACTTAATTTGTTTTGAATTGGAATGCGGGCGCATTTGGGTGTGCCCGCGTTCCAATGCACCATAGCCAACAATGTTAAGTGCGGCCGGAGCTGCACTTTACATTGTCTGCTCTGTTAGTCTAGTGCGGCCGCTATTCAGTGAATTTGCTTTCTCATTTTTTCACTTTTGTATTTTTGAAACTAAAATAGTAGAGATGAGTGCACCTTGAGCTTGGGTGCATCCAAACGCGAACGTGCAGCATTTGATTACAGGTGGGTGAAGAACTTGGATGCAGCCCTAAGGCCTGGACTCCCTAAGACTGCAGCCACCAGTAATCAAATGCTGCACACTCGTGTTTAATCACCTTTATAGAATAGTAAAAAAAAGAGTAAAAAAGTATGAGTAATGATTCTAAGATACCAATCACCATGAACAGAGACTGAAGCATTGTTTACTGACTCTTAACCTTTTAATTTTCAGATTTCAGCTTATTCATACATTTCCAGGAGGAATAACTGAGGAAACAAAATGTGCTGCAGAATTACAGGTCCCTTCTAGTGTGCAAGAAGGTTCTCTGTTGGTGTAATCCCACTTTTCTTCCATCTCACTAAGTAACATAAAAGGTTTCTCCCAAATCTTCCTGACAACCCCATCTGCTTGTTGTTTTTGTTTCGCTTTTAGCAAATATTTTACATATTCATTTGAGCAGCACTTCAAGCATAATAGTTGAGTGGTTTTATCCCATATACATGCTTGGCTGTATAAACCGAGAAAGGCAGGTAGGCATACATAGTGCTGTGTCAAAAATGTTCAAAAAATGTAATATTTTATTGTCTTCTCTTTATATATGGCACAATAATGACTAAGCTACAAACCACACAACAAAAAGCAAGCCATAAATGTGAACTCTGGCAAACAATACATAATTCGGTTCCACTGGTTTCGACACTTTAACACTATGAAAAGAACTGGCAGTACTATGCATAAGGCAAAGAAACATTAACACGCTACTATGCTAAATATTTCAATATCGATATGTTTTATAGTATAGTTTAGATCTTGACAACATGGTGTCTGGACAAACTTTAAAAGAGTTTCTCAGCCTTTTAGAAAATCAGTTTGACATGTACATGGTTGAAAACATCAAACGGCTATATCTTCCCAATTGCAATACCGCGCTCCTCCCGCAGAGATGATTACAGAGATGACGAACATCAAAGCTGCCATTAATGCTCCAAAAGATGATCTGCTGCCACTGGGCCTCCTCCTTCTAAGACCCCCAACACTTTCTTTTATATCAGAAAACAAATCATGGCACTCACCTAACTTCTCTGTTATGATTTTTATTCAGACACTGTGAGTTCAATGAACGGCACAACTGACACTGACGTTATTAAAGGCCTGTACTCAACCCCGAAAAGTAAGATATTATTGCTATTAAATAGCATAGGCTGCCCTGATTATACAACCTTTTATAGTTTCCTAATATGCCCTCCAGTTCTCAAGATGTGTGAGTTTAGAATTTATTTGACAGTTTAGTTAATAGTCAGATGGGCGTGAACCTAAAGTGATACTGTCACCCCCTTACTCTCTCTTAATGTCATTAGTGGACAGTGTCACCAAGGTGGGGCTTCACCTAGGTGACACTGTCCACCAATGAAATGAAGAGATAGTAAGGGGCAATTGTATGACACTGGTTGCTACAGTTAAATTTACTATCAACCAAAACTACCTAGTCCATTTTTATGTCATTGTTACCTAGTGATATCACTATTATGATTTTTTATTTAGGTGGTGCTGCACTTAGGTGATATGTAATAGAGAGTTTACCTTATCTAACTGCATTCCATCTGGCACATCATTTTCCTCTGTGAATACAGTTTAGAGAAATGTTAGGTATATCCACTTTTTCCTAAGCACCCTATATATTTCAGGCTGTCACTGAGTGGGGGACTGGAGTCGGCATCAGGGGGTATCAGAAGGGAGGCAGTTACTTAGGTTTCACAAGGTTATAAACCTTGACTTAGCCATAGACTTTAATGGTGCGTTCACACCTACAGGATCTGCAGCTGATTTTCTGCAGCAGATTTCATTTGAATAACTGAACACAGCATCAAATCTGCTGCAGATCCTGTAGGTGTGAACGCACCCTGAGGCTGGGTTCACACTACGTATATTTGAGGCTGTATATTTGAGGCTGTATAGCAACCAAAACCAGGAGTGGATTGAAAACACAGAAAGGCTCTGTTTACATAATGTTGTAATTGAGTGGATGGTGGCCATTTAATGGCAAATATTTGCTGTTATTTTAAAACAACGGCTGTTATATTGAAATAATGGCAGTTATTTGCCATTAAATGGCGGCCATCCACTCAATTTCAACATTGTGTGAACAGATCCTTTCTGTGTTTTCAATCCACTCCTGGTTTTGGTTGCTATGAGGACCTGGCAAGAGAACCAAATACTGCCTGAAATATACGTAGTGTGAACCCAGCCTCAAGGAGAAGTCCGGCGAAAATTTTTATTAAAGTATTGTATTGCCCCCAAAAAGTTATACAAATCACCAATACACACTTATTACAGGAAATGCTTATAAAGTGCTTTTTTCCCTGCACTTACTACTGCATCAAGGCTTCACTTCCAGGATAACATGGTGATGTCACTTCCTGGATAAAATGATGTTACGACCTGACTCCCAGAGCTGTGCGGGCGGTGGCTGCTGGAGAGGATGATGGGACACTGAAGGACACAGGGCACTGGAGGGACACTGAGCATCGCTCTGCCATCATCCTCTCCAGCAGCCACAGCCCGCACAGCTCTGGGAGTTGGGTCGTGACATCACCATTTTATCCAGGAAGTGACATCACCATGTTATCCAGGAAGTGAGGCCTTGATGCAGTAGTAAGTGCAGGGAAAAAAGCACTTTATGTGCATTTCCTGTAATAAGTGTATATTGGTGATTTGTATAACTTTTGGGGGGCAATACAATACTTTAATTAAAAATTTTCATCGGACTTCTTCTTTAATAGTAATAAGTATCACTTTGCGGCAGGTTCACATGGAGTATAGGACCGGCCGTTCCGTGACCCAGTTTTCTGATGTGGGCGCATCTACAATCTAGAGGATAAAATCCTTATATTTGACTTGACCTTGCAAATTAAAAGAAAAGTCTGGTGAAAATTTTTATTAAAGTATCGTATTGCCCCCCAAAACTTATACAAATCACCAATTTACACTTATTACAGGAAATGCACATAAAGTGCTTTTTTCCCTGCACTTACTACTGCATCAAGGCTTCACTTCCTAGATAAAATGGTGATGTCACTTCCTGGATAAAATGGTAATGTCACGCCCAGAGCTGTGTTGGCTGTGGCTGCTGGAGAGGATGATGGCAGAGGGATGCTCAGTGTCCCTCCAGTGCCCTGTGTCCCTTAGTGTTCCCATGCCATCATTCTCTCCAGTAGCCACAGCCCGCACAGCTGTGGGAGTTGGGTCGTGACATTCCCATTTTATCCAGGAAGTGACATCACCATGTTATCCAGGAAGTGACATCACCATGTTATCCAGGAAGTGACATCACCATGTTATCCAGGAAGTGAAGCCTTGATGCAGTAGTAAGTGCAGGGAAAAAAGCACTTTATAAGCATTTCCCGTAATAAGTGTATATTGGCGATTTGTATAACTTTTGGTGGTTAATACAATACTTTAACAAATATTTTTGCCAGACTTCTCCTTAAATGAAGTATCTTGGGTTATAGTGAGGTAATGGTACAGTACCGCCCCGTCTTGTTAAAAAATTAGGAAAACAGGAATCGAGCAATATTCTGGCCAAGGTTAGCACTGAGCAGTAGCTGTGTTTCAGAAGGAAACCACATGGTTACTTTTAAATCTCAGGTTCCTTTTAATGCATGCAAAAGCAGTTTCACTTAAAATGTCAGGTTTACTTTGGCAAAGTAACACTTTGCTAAGGATTAAGGCTGCAAAAACCACTGAGTGGAAATATGTCTCTACAGCCCTTTGCCAGGTCACAAACTTATTAGCTATTAAACTTAATCAAAGAAGTCTGAATTGTCATAAAACCTTGAAATGTATGGTCAGGCAGTGAAGAGCATGCAACCAAACGAACCCTTCCAAGGGCCAGACCATTATATGTGCTCAGTTGTTTGTGTACTTACTATATCAGGCTGAAATAAACTGGTTTATAATGATTCTGGCACAGAAGAGAAGTCTCACATTCATGGCATTGTTTTTTGTCAGCCATAATACTGTACCTCTTCACAATGTAATAAACTGCAGATCCATGCGGCAAACCTGGTATTTGCCCTAACGTTTACTTGAATGTAGACTTGAAAAATTAAAATGAGCATTTCAGGAGAACTAAAAGTAGGGGCACATGATGACGATTTGTTAGTGATACCGAGATTATATATATATATATCTGTATATATATATATATATATATATATATATATATATATATATACATATCTACATGACATTTTTTTATACCACGCATGCACAGGAAGCAGCCCGTATCTGACTGCAACTATAGCATATATGAATATGCATAGTGGGCGGGACAGGAGGGGGCAGGCTGGGAAGGACGAGTGGGTCCTCCGGACGACCCCTTTTAATGCTCCTAAGCCCCTGATTAGCAAAGGGGCAATTAGGGAATGTCTACACAATGTGGAGGAGAAGAAAAGACTTAATAACAGCGATAAAGTTAGAAGGTAAAGAGCTTGTGGGGCATATCAACAGGTTCATTGGGCAGAACCTGCTGATAGTGGTGCTTTATAACTTGCTTCCCATTGCCATATTCCAAGCTGTATAACATCCCCCCCCTCTTTTAGACCTCTGTTAGTACTAATCATTTGGTAAATGTAACTTTTTGGTTGCTTTTACACCATGACCAAAAAAAGAACAATTGTAGTAATAGTTTTCTTTTTCCAACAGAAGTTTATTGCAAGTATATTGGTTTGCCACCTTCTTCATTGTTTTATTAGTATGGACTAATAGCCCTATTTCACGGAACGATTATCGTTCATAGACTCGCTCCAACGACCGCTCGTTAACGAGCACTTAACGATTTTTTTAAGCGAACGATAACACAATACGTGTGGGAACGTGAACGATATCTGTAGTGTAACGATTTTTGGGCGGTCGTTACATGGTCGTTTAAACCGTTCGTTGGGCTGAGCATGTACGTGGGGAAATGTAGGTAGACATTTCAAGAAAGACTGAAAGATTTTTTATTCAACAAAAAGATTAGCGAATTATTGTTGAAAGGCCAACGATTTTCGACATGTTGAAAAAAAATAGTGAACGACGTCGTTCGCTCGTTTACAGCTATTCCACAGAACAACGAGCGGTTGTTTGAGCGATTTTATTAACGATAATCGTTCAAAAACGTTCCGTGGAAAGGGCCTTTAAAGTGTCAAATCATTAAAGGTGTACTCCGACAAAAAAATAGGTTATATAGATTTGTAACTTACTTTTATTTAAAAACTATATAAAGTCTTCCAGTACTTATCAGCTGCTTTGTCTTTTCTTTTCAGTCTGACACAGTGATCTCTGCTGCCACCTCTCTCCATGACAGAAACTGTGCAGAGCAGTGGCAAATCCCCATAGAAAACCTTTCCTGCTTTGGACATTTCCTGTCATGCACAGAGGTGTCAGCAGAGAGCACTGTGTCAGACTGAAAAGAATACACCACTTCATGCAGGACATATAGCAGCTGATAAGTAATGGAAGACTTAGTAAATAGAAGTAAATTACAAATATACATAACTTTCTGACACCAATCTGAAAAAAAAAAATTGCTGGAGTACCCCTATAATTGTAAACACGTTACAGGTGTACTAATATATATATATATATATATATATATATATATATATATATATATATATATATATATATATGATGTGTGTGTGTGTGTGTGTGATCTGGGGATGTAAAGACAAGATGTGCATTATGGAAACATTTTGAGCATAGTTCACATCCATATCCCTTTACTAAGCTGACTTGTCATGTAGCACCAGTTTCTCATTGACAACCTTGATTTACTTGCGTGAAGTCCATAGGACAGCGCTTTGGTAACTTTTTTTGCAATGTTCTAACATCAAACCAGCCATGCTACAATTAGTGTGGGAAAGAGACTAGAAACTGACACAATGCAGATATCTCAGTGCAGGCTTAAAGAAGGTATGCTGGAAGACAATTTTAAAGGTATCACTTCACTCCAGTTATCTATACAGTTCTACACACACTCAAACAATTCAACGGTCAGCTACCAAAATGGCTCTGCTCAAGCTCTAATGATCAGAAGTACTCTAAAATGTTGGATACAAGCTCATGAGCTTGTATCCAATTCTACAAAAATCACTTGTACCAATAACAAGAATTGTTCAGATTATGACTGCAAAAGAAAAAGAAATTAGAGCTTTCAATTATATTAGATATTATTAACTTTGCATGTAATAGGAGCAAGAAGTTAACAATAAAAAAATAAAATCTGGATTGGGGTATATGCACACAAAGTAAAACTCTGTGCAAAATCCACTGCTGGTCCCAGCACGTTCCCTCCTCTCCATAGACTCCATTCTATAGTCGGGCGGATTCTGGTGTCCGCTCAAAGAGTTGACATGTCATTTCTTTGGGCAGACGACGGAATCCGCCCAAGTATATAATGGAGCCTATGTGACGGGCGGAACATTAAGTGGGAGGGCGCAGAGTTTTCCCCAAGAATTATTCGTGTGCATATACCCTTGAATCGGAAAGGATTTGGTGTATGGCATGGGTACCCAACCTGCAAGCTGACTCAATCTGCAAAAGATGATCCACACTATTATTTAAAGGTAAATTAAGGCATCCCTCTCAAGTTTTATCACTAATAAAATTTAGGACAGATGTCTGTTGTGTAGTGTTTTACTTCTCTACATCCACAGTGCAGCAGTGTAATCCTCCTTTTAGCTTCTCAGCAGCAACAACAGTAAGAGCTTACTGATTAGTGTAGCCTTTTCCTTGCTGTGATGCTGCTGTTTCTTTCCTTTCTGCTCACAAAGCACATTGCAATGTGAGTTCATCAGTAATGACTTCTCCCTCCATATGCCATTTACTAAAGATCTGTGCAAATCATCAGCTCAGAAGAGTGCAACCTGCTCAGTCTAGTGAACTTTCTTTAGCACTATGTCATGGCAAAGCAGTGAAGAGTTTGTTCTGTGATTGTCCAGGGAAGTAAGGAAAAGGAAGACCCTGTGTGAGCACTACTGATAAACAGTTCAGTTTTGTTTCTATAAAGCTCTACAAGTGCATTAACCCCTTAAGGACCAGGCCAATTTTGTTTTTTGCATTTTCGTTTTTTCCTCCTTGTGCTTAAAAGGCCATAGCACTTGCATTTTTTTCACCTAGAATCCCACATGAGCCCTTATTTTTTGCGCCACTAATTGTACTTCGTAATGACAGGCTGAATGTTTTCATAAAGTGCACTGCAAAAGCAGGGAAAAATTCAATGTGTGGTGAAATTGAAAAAAAAAAAGCTTTTTGTTTATTTGGGGGGTATTTGTTTTTACGCCATTCAACCTGGGGTAAAACTGACTTGTTATACACTCACCAGCCACTTTATTAGTTACACCATGCTAGTAACGGGTTGGACCCCCTTTTGCCTTCAGAACTGCCTCAATTCTTGGTGGCATAGATACAACAAGGTGCTGGAAGCATTCCTCAGAGATTTTGGTCCATATTGACATGATGGTATCACACAGTTGCCGCAGATTTGTCGGCTGCACATCCCAAAGATGCTCTATTGGATTGAGATCTGGTGACTGTGGAGGCCATTTGAGTACAGTGAACTCATTGTCATGTTCAAGAAACCAGTCTGTGCCCAAGGGGCACAAAGAGTGCCAAGAAAATATTCCCCACACCATGACACCACCACCACCACCAGCCTGAACCGTTGATACAAGGCAGGATGGATCCATGCTTTCATGTTGTTGACGCCAAATTCTGACCATCCGAATGTTGCAGCAGAAATGGAGACTCATCAGACCAGGCAACGTTTTTCCAATGTTCTACTGTCCAATTTCGATTAGCTTTTGCAAATTGTAGCCTCAGTTTCCTGTTCTTAGCTGAAAGGAGTGGCACCCGGTGTGGTCTTCTGCTGCTGTAGCCCATCTGCCTCAAAGTTCGAGGTACTGTGCGTTCAGAGATGCTCTTCTGCCTACCTTGGTTGTAACGGTTGGCTATTTGAGTCACTGTTGCCTTTCTATCAGCTCGAACCAGTCTGCCCATTCTCCTGACCTCTGGCATCAACAAGGCATTTCCGCCCACAGAACTGCCGCTCACTGGATGTTTTTTCTTTTTCGGACCATTCTCTGTAAACCCTAGAGATGGTTGTGCGTGAAAATCCCAGTAGATCAGCAGTTTCTGAAATACTCAGACCAGCCCTTCTGGCACCAACAACCATGCCACGTTCAAAGGCACTCAAATCACCTTTCTTCCCTATACTGATGCTCGGTTTGCACTGCAGGAGATTGTCTTGACCATGTCTACATGCCTAAATGCACTGAGTTGCCGCCATGTGATTGGCTGATTAGAAATTAAGTGGTAACGTGCAGTTGGACAGGTGTACCTAATAAAGTGGCCGGTGAGTGTATATGTTCCTCAAGTCGTTACGATTAAAACGATGTGTAACATGTATAGCTTTTCTTTTATGTGATGGCTTGTAAAAAATTCAAACCATTGTTAACAAAAATATGTTCCTTAAAATCGCTCCATTCCCAGGCTTACAGCGCTTTTATCTATGCTTTGGTCTATGGGGCTGTGTCAGGTGTCATTTTTTGCGCCATGATATGTTCTTTCTATCGGTACCTTAATTGCGCATATGCAACTTTTTGTTCGCTTTTTATTACAATTTTTCTGGATTTGATGCGATATAAAATGCGCAATTTTGCATTTTGGGATTTTTTTGCGCTTACGCCGTTTACCGTGCAAGATCAGGAATCTGATTAATTAATATTTGGGGCGATTACACACGCAGCGATACCAAACATGTTTATTTATTTTTATTTATAACATGGGAAAAGGGGGGTGATTAAAACTTCTATTAGGGGAGGGGGCTTTTTATTAATATTAACACTTTTTTTTTTTTTTACACTTATACTAAAAGCCCCCCTGGGGGACTTCTAGTATAACTGCACTGATCTCTCATTGATCTATGCTGTATATAGTAATGCACTCACTTGCTTCCGGCTGCTGCAGAACCCAGCCGGCAGCAGACACAGGGATCGCTCCTCCGGGACAACGTCCCAGTGGGGCGATCTCCGCCACTAGACACCAGGGAACAGTTGCATCAGGTGATCGGATGCAGCTGTCATCTTTGATGCGGCACCTGGGACCGCGGCGGTTCAGAGCGGGGTCGCCACGCAGCCCCGCTCTGAACACCCTTACCAACCGCAGGGCGTAAATATACGCCTGTGGTCATTAAGGGGTTAAAAAGTGTATATACATATATATAGTGGTACCTTGGATTAAAAGCCCAATTCTTTCCGAAACCCTGCTTGTAATCCAAATCACTCTTAAACCAAAGCAACTTTTCCCATAAGAAATCGCTAATATGCAGAAAATTTGTTCCACACCCCAAAAATAATAATTGTTTTTAATTCTGAATAACATGTAAAACAAATTAAACAAACATTTAGAAAGCAGGATATGTGATAAGTTACTGTACAGTATAGCAATCAGAATGTGGAGTATAATGTATAATAAAAGCATAAAACTGAAAAAAACAGCAGCAGTTTGTAGACACAGGATGGAACTGCAGATCCCCATAATGCAGGAGCGTAGTACAACAGGCTAGAATAGAGAAGCAGGGCTGCTGCCAGAGGTCTGCGTGGTCACATGACAACAATGGGAGACAACAGTGAGAATCACAAAGTTGTGCAGGAGGACAGTGACAGAAACTGTTCTATACAGCAGTGTGAATGGCTGAGTGCAAGTGCAGGCACATTATAGCAGCAGTGTGTATAGCTGAGTGTGAGTGCAGGCACATAATAGCAAGAATGGAGAAGATGGGAAACAGGAATGGAGAGGAAGGGCTGACAGACTGCAGGAAGGAGTGAGCAGGGTATAGGGTGAGCACAGTATAGCAGCATTCTCTGTCCAGGGAGAGAGGGGTTACAGCTATGAAGAGATTACCTCCACAGTCCGGTTAATGCAAGCCCATGCCTGAAGTGGATCTGCCATGATCTGGAAGGTGGGGGAGACTTCCTGGGTCGGAGTACAGTGCTGTAGACCATGCCCCTCCCCCACTTGCCGATCCACCCAGTACAGGGAGCTCTTACACCAAAGCAATGCTCTTAAACCAAGTTACAATTTTGAAAAACTGTGAGCACTTCCTGCAAAACACTTTCAATCCAAGTTACTCTTAAAACAAGGAACCACTGTATATACATATATTCCTATTTATTTATTTACAAAGATGGACACAATTGTATTCACTTACTGTATGTCTAAATGTTTAATATATAAGTAAAAAAATTGAAAATAGGAAAAAAAAACAAATAGCAAAAATACATGTGTGTGTGGACAGTTTCAAAAGGTACACAAATAACATCATGAGTTTAATGTAGAAACATGATATGATAGCTTAGGAGAAAAGTCCCAAAAATGTCATGAAATGGATGAAATATCACATTTACATTTTATCCTACAGAAAAAAAACCTTTCATGCCTCGGCTGACTTGCCATTACCTGGTCACTGTAAGAAAAATGTTAAAATTCTAGGTATCATATATTCAGTATGATAATATGTGACAAGATCATACAGGGATCTTTAGTTATATTGGAAATATTCTGAAGATGTTATAACTTGCAGTTGAATGTTAGTATGGATGAGGGTAAATTTCATACACGATATTGTGAACAATTCCGGGATATGTCTAATTCAAACCATACCTCAAGGTTCATTCTCATAATGCACCAAATGATAATAAGTCCAGCAGCTATACATAGAAGCAATAATTTATAGTAAATTAGGGAGTGGAGAGGAAAATAAGAAATCATAAATGACTTGAGAATGAAAAAGAAGATAGAGCACAGGTTTGGAAACTGCGTGGGAGACTGTAGTACAGTTAAAGAACATACTTTAAGTAATAAGTTGTAAGCTGAGCAGCCAAAGTCTCTAGAGTTTTTGGCAAGAACACAGACTTACGTTGTATACTGGAGGGCAAATTGTATCTGCTAGAAAACTATTACAAAACAGTACAAGTAATAATTTAGATACATTAGTTAAACACATTTAAAGGAGAAGTCCAGCTAACATCAAAAAATCAGCTAAAGGCAGCGAAGTGCAGGCACACAATAAAGAATGTATACTTACCCTTCCCTGTGCCCCCGCAGTGCTACTTTACTGCCCCCTGCAACTCCTGCTCCTGCCATGTCACGACACAGGCTCAGGAATGCTGGCTCAGCCAGTCAATGACTGAGCTGGGACACCGCTGCAGTCACTGATTGGCTGAGCAAGTACTTTCCCTCAGGACATAATGTACCAGGAAGCTGGGAGAAACTAGAGCCTGGCAATGGTCAGGGAGCGGGTGATACTGCAGGGGCACTGGGATGGGTAAGTATACATTCTTTATTATGTTCCGCATTTTGCTGTTTTCAGATGATTTTTAATTTTGCTCACACTTCTCCTGTAACCCCTTCATGACTAAGCCCAAAATGGCCTAAATGGCCATCTACAGGGCCATGTAAGGGCTTGTTTTTTTCGGCAACAAGTCTACTTTGTAATGGCACCTTTCAATCTACCATAACATGTATGACAGAACCCCAAAAATATTATTTATGGGGTATAATTGGGAAAAAATAGAATTTTCTAACTTTTGTGGGGGTTTCCGCAGGGGCGTAACTACTACTGTAGCAGCCATAGCAGCAGCTATGGGGCACGCTGTGTAATGACAGCTCAGGGGGCCCAGTTTATTGCAGGAGCGCGTCACTGGGCCCCCTGAGCTGTCATCATTTGCAGCACCCAGTGGATGAGCAGGCCTCCCGGGTTCTCCAAATGTCCCTTTTACTGCAAGCACTCCTAACAAGCACTTGCAGTTAAAGGTTTTGACTACACTTGGTGGGTTTGTGGTCAGTCGGGAAGGGGGGGCAATTGAAAGTTTGCTATGGGGCCCAACCATTTCTAGTTACGCCCCTGGGTTTCCGTGTCTATGTAATGTACTTTACGGTAAAAGTGACTTGATATCTTCAATTTTATATGTCAGTCTGAACACAACAAGATGCATGTTTTTACAGCTTTTCTAGTGTTTTACTATTTATTTTACAGTAAAACTTTTTTTTTTGTGCAAATAATTATGATTAAAATTAGCTATTGTGACTCATGATAGTTTTACTTTTTCACCTACAGGGCTGTATGGCTCTATGAGAAAAATCGCCAAACTGAAAAGACAAAGGTATGAAGAAATCCTTTAACAGTCAGGGAAAATGATTGGGACCCCCCCAATGACACAGTGGCGGTTCTGATCAGTGAGTGACAGGAGCTGTTCCTGTCACTTACACCTAAACACCATGTTTAAGGGGATAATGACAGGCTGCCGCGCAATTGCAGCTGCCTGTCATCAACGGTGAGGACTAGGCTGCTGATAGCACCTGCTATGAAGCAAGCTCAGCTCCTGGGCTCGCTTTATAGCTTTGTAGCAAATAATGGTGTACAGTTACTGCATGGGTCTTCTTGTCACAGGCGCCCATGCCATGCCCTTCTGAAAGTTAATCATCTCTTGCTATTCTGCAAGCATAGTAATATATTTTAAAATAAAATAAAATGATGCAACTCAAAAACGCAACAAATATTCAGGAGAGTAATATGGAGTATTTTTTGGTTTTATTCCACTGCTTTATAGAAGTACTGACTAAGTGCCCGATTAGGGCCAGTTCACACTGAGGAAACACGGCGCAATTCCGCAGCGGAATCCCGCTGCGCTCAGTGTGCTGCTTTGAGCGAATATGTTAGTCCTTCGAGCGGACAGCGGCGGCAGCGGACGAGTGTGCGCCCTCCCCATCCACTTACAGCAGCACACTGAGCACTACAGGATTCCGCGGTGGAAATCTCTGCCACGGAATTCCGACGATCTTGCTCAGTGTGAACTGGCCCTTACAGGGCATAAGGCCGATTTCACCCAGTGCAATAAGAGCAGAAATCAGCCAAAAAAATGTTCTAGCTTGTTTATTCTGTTCGTTTGGCCCAATTAAAAAATCATTAACTATTGCTTGCCAATTAATCATCTAGCAAACAATCCCGCAACCCTGAGGCTGTGTCCATATATTTATTTTGTGTTGTTGATGTATTTTTGCCACAATTTTGATGCTATTTGGTCGCAAATTGTTCTATTTCGGTAACATATCACCATATCCATAAAAAACACTTAAAAAATGGCACTATTTTACAGCTACATATTTTGATGTAAATCCACGATGTTTCAACAGCAGCATCCACAATCAATTTTATCAATAAACTCCCTATTTAAAGTCAATGGAGCATAAATTTTATAACATGCAATTGAGGTGATTACTTTCTCTTTCGTAAATTGAAGAAATTTCAGCGTGGGCAATAATACCTTGATAATAATGGAGTCAAAGATGAGCTGACTTGGTTGTGTACTGAGAAGTAGAGTGAGCTGAGAACAGTAGAGAGGAGTTTGTGCTGCAAGTTCAGAGTAGTGGAGAGGAGTCTGTGTGGAGAGTCCAAACCCAGGGTAGAAGTGTGCTCTGCCGGAACTTTAGAAGAAGAAGAATACTGAAGAATACTTAAAAATAGAAGTATACTTGTGCCTGTGTTTCGACCTTTGTTGTCGCTGTACCACCTGTTGCTCTACAGTTTCGGGTGGCCCGTCCTATTAGGTGACACAAGCCCCAGATCTTGTTACCTGAGATGAGCAAGGTGGCCAAATTACCTGGTTACACCTGGGCTGCGAGATAGAGTACGTAGGCTTGTAGCCACTTTGCTCTATCCGGATCAGTTCCTCTTGTTTTAGGATACTGCCCTGCACTTTTAGAAAGGTTCACGGCGTGGGTTGAGGTGATCTCTGCCCCCTCTCTAATAGTTTAGCACTGCATAGTTGGAACAAGGATAGTGTCTAAAAGAAAAGTCTCTCTTTCTCCCATGTTCGTCCGTCCACTACCACACTCCTGGCTAGACTACACTGGACACTGACTGGAGGGGGGACCAGGCAGAGCCAGGGCCCAGCTGGGCCACAGCAGGGACTGTCTTGTCTTGCATCCTCTCTTTACCAAGACTTGGGTAAGACTCACTAAGTGTGGGCGTGCACTTCCTCTCCCCATGCAAAAACTTCCTACAGGGGGTGTTATGTCCCTGTGAGTGGTGGAGAAGAAAATGTAAAGAAAAGAAAGAGAATACAGATAGGTGAAGGAGAGAAAAGAGCTCTTATTGGTGCGCAGATCATAAACAACACTACACTACAGCTGTACAATATACAAGTGCATATACAAATACCAGCGACATTACCACATTAACTTGAAATACAGATTTTTGCGAGGGGTGTATAAACTAATGACACCACATCTGTACTGGCCAGAATTCCTGTGTTTAGTCTGTTTTTTTCAACCAGCACAAGTCAGAAAATCTGCCTTCAGGAGACTGGACCTGCATTTCTGGTAAGTATAGCTTTTTTTTTACAGCATGTTGACAACAAAAAAAATAGTAAATGTATATTGCAAACTTGCTTTATTTTACATCCACTGTTTATTTCGATTTTGAAAGTTATAACGACAGTGACACTTTAGTGGCAAAGTGGCAATTTATTTATTAAAAAAAAAAAAACCTTCAAGAGACACATGAACAATTTTGATCGGTCAGGGTCTTAATGTTCAGACCACAATCGATCAGGAGAACTAGCTGGGGGAAATACACACACTCTACGTCACATGACCTAGATGAACTTCCAGTGCAAGTCTATCAGGCCATCTAGGTATCAGATACAGAGCAGGAAGAGGAGCACTTCTCCAGATTTTTGCCTAATATGTGAAATCTGGTCTATATGTATACCTAGCTTTACACTGATTGCTTTATTAGAAACCAATCAAGGCACAGAGAATGACTAAAGTTCTCCTCAGGCAGTTGTCTTCTTCCCTTATCCCGCCACCCCACCAGTTTATGTTCTGAGGGCTGGTCCAATCATGCCCTGGAACTATAGCATCTCATAAGAAGCCTACTTGTGCTCTCAGACATTGTAGCTTGAGACGGTGTTTTGTATTGGATCGGATCGCTTAATGTCTTTGTCTGTCCTTTCAAGACAAATATAGTAATGGTGGGCACAGCTTTAATTAATCAAATAAATATATTGGGGTGCCAACAGCTGGTGCTCAACAACAGTATTCCATCAAAGAAAAAAATGCTAACTCCTGATGAAGTTATGGGCACATAAAGGAACGCGTAGGGTATAGGTGAATATATGCCAGGGTGGACTCATCATGTGGTTTGACTGCTGATCATTCTGTGCAGAATATTGTCCTGTACATTTAGATATTTGTAGAGATTATTTTCATGATATTGTCTGGATTGATAAGTCCTATTATTATTGTGGTGTTTACATCCCTACCTGGTATATTTTATGTAGCTCCAAATATTGTGGGGCACATATGTATTTAAAGTGACTGTACCATCAGGCCCAAGCTGAAGCACTGGAGGAGGGCATACCCACCCTTTGTGGGAGGAAACCCCCGCCCCTCTATGATAGGGTTCCATTGATTCTAATTGAGTCACGTCATGGAGGGGCTGGGGTTTCTTTCCACTGGGGGTGGGTCGGCCCGCCTCCAGTGCTTCAGCCTGGGCCTGGTGGTAGAGTCACTTTATGTGGCATTTTTTGGCCACTATTTTAATTGGTTTTAATGTTTTTTTGTTGTGAGTGTATCAATAAAGATTTTCTATTTGCACGTCATTCATGGGTGTACAACTTTTTATAGCTGTGTCGCTTTTTTCTTTGATGGAATGATGTCTTTGTCTGTCCTTTTGTCACCGACTGCCTAGGGTGGAGCTGGCTGTCCATTGTCACCGACCGCCTAGGGTGGAGCTGACAACTAGGCAGGGACAGTCCTGGGGGCCTAGTGCTAGGGCTCACACTGTCTGTCTGTCCCTGTCTTCCATCCAGGTCCCATGTTTACATAGAGGTGGTTTCCAGGTTTTAACATTCATGGTCTCTCCTTAGGATAAGCCACCCATGTGTGATGGGTTTGGATATAATGCCTTGTAACTAGGGATGAGCGAACCGAACCGAACCGTTACAAACAATAGTTTGGCACCGAACCGAACTTTGAGAAAGTTCATTACTAATCTGGTATAAATAATAACGCCGACACAAAACTGTACCTTTTTTTACATAATAGACCAGGATACAAGGGATTATAACTCCTATAATGCCTTGTATCCTGGTTTTCTGTGAATAAAAAAGATATGTGCCGTCACCCCTGTTAGGGTGAGACCTTAAATTAGTCTCCTCAGTTATACCTGGGTGCTGCCTAATCAAAAATGTAATGTGACAGCTGTCTGTGAGTATCAACCAAGACACATGAAAGCAACTTCAGTGTTCATGCTTATCTAATTTATTAAGGGAAAATCTCAGTTCATATCTTTACAATAAAGGTTTAAAAAATAGGAGAACCCCGTTTAGCCGTAACAAAAAAAGTTAAAAAAAAAAAACTGTCCAAGAAAAAAGTCCCATCACTGTCCGAGAAAAAAAAAGTCATCAGCTGTCCCATCACTGCACAGTTTTAAAGAAAAATTTTGGTGACTCATTGGGATTCTAGGTGTCCAAGACCGTGCACCCCAGTGCTGATGTCTGGTCCTTTAATTATGGGCAAGGGCAGTACATGTCTGTTACTGCCCATTGGGTCAACATTCCCCCAGAAGACCACCAGAAAGTTTGCCCATTCTTGCCACTGTCACCTCCCCAATGCTTTAGGGGGCCAGTTCTGCAAAAGTTCTGCCTCCACCAGCTTGCAACCATCCACCGCTTTGACTGCAGTCCAACTTGCCCCGGTGCTTACCAATGATGTCAGGCGCGGCGCTCTCAGGCTGTCCTCCATTTTGTGAGCCTGGGTGAACGGAGCCACAGTGGGCAGGAGCTCCTCCGGACCATCAGGGAGGAGATGGAGATATATGAATGGCTGACCCCAGGTCAACTAACGGTGGTAGATGTTGTAGCCCACAAAGGGAGGAACATTGTCTCTGCAATGCAGCAGGGAGTCATACACCTTGTATGGCACATGTGATAAACCTCATAGTGCACAGGTTTCTTCTAACATGTCCTGCCTATTGTTGATCCCTTTTGAGGATGCGACTCTGTTTGTGAGCAGGCATGACTATGGGATCAACGACATCATCCCACTCGTCCGTGTTCTTGAAAGTGCGGTGAACAACATCATCAGCGAGGATTCCCAGGCCACCACTCCAAGGCTAAACATCCTCCTCCTTCGTGAATTGTCTGTTCTCAACCATACTGGCCTGGGTGCAATTAGGTTACTGCCTCCTCCTCCTTCTCAAATAGTCTGTTCTCAATCATACTGGGTTGGGTGCAATCAAGTGGTGCCACCACCTCCAATAATCTCTTTTCTACCATATTGAGCTGGGTGCAATCAAGTGCTACTGCCTCCTCCTCCTCCGTCAATTGTCTGTTCTCAACCAAACTGGGTCCAATACAGTACTATAACTGCTGCTGGTTCCACTGTTAAATGTCTGTTTTCCACCCTACTGGGTCCAAGGAACTTTATGTCCTATGTCCCATGTAATCACTTACACCTTGGCTAATTTTTTTTACTATTTTTGCACTTACATTTTTTCCACTTTTTTCATTGTAATAGCAACTGCAACTAAACAAAACCATACCCTATCAGACTGCTACTATTGTAGCTGCAATTATTCAGCTGTTATAGCAAGTAGGGATGGTCCGAACCTGCCGAGGTTCGAGTTCGTATGAACCCGAACGCTTTGCATCAGATTCCCGCTGTCTGCCCGCTCCGTGGAACGGGCGGATACAGCGGGAGGAACACCTGGAAAACTGGGATACAGCCTATGGCTATATCCCAGTTTTCCAGGCGGTCCTCCCGCTGGATCCGCCCGCTGCACGAAGTGGGCAGACAGAGGGAATCATTACCGAGGGTTTGGGTTCGTACGAACCCGAACCGAACTCGTTCGGACCATCCCTAATAGCAAGGTTCGTTTTAGGTTCGGTTTGTCCGAATCCGAACTTCACGAAAGTTCGCGGGTTTGAACCAAACCGAACTTTTCAAAAGTTTGCTCATCCCTATTTGTAACTAATAATCAGCTCCCATCCACCTAATCAAGTCTAGCACTATAGCCCAAAAAATTCAGGAACTAGAATGGGACATAAGTACAATACCAAACACACAAATGCATGTTGATGTTTATACATAGATTACTGCTGTGAAAGGCTATAGTACTGGAGACAGACCCATCCATTTTCAGACCCATCCATATAGTTTGGTCAGTATGGATACCCGGGGTCATGCACACTAAGTAAAACCTGTCAATGTAAAATCCCCAAAAAACCTTTATACTTCTGATTTTCTATGACATCATGTTCTTCTTTAACCAGTAATTCCAAGAAATTTGTGAAAAAAAGTAACTCTTAAAAGGTGTACGGCAATCCAAAGATGAAACTTGAGTTTATTTTAGAACTGTTCAAGACTGAAGTACTCTTGAAGGCAATATGAAGCCCAACAGTGTGTGTTTATAAAAGTGAAGTGTAAAAAGTGATTTCAACTTAAGTAAAGAGAAGGTCATTAGCATTCCCAGTAGCACACATTTCACGAGATATATGAACAATGTGCTCCTGCCTTTTAGCCAGCATAAACAGTATCGAAATATATGATGTTAATAAATGCAGTGGGAACCTTGCTGGCAAAGCACTTCTGCAAAGTTTGTCTCTTGCTGGATGTACATTATCAAGACAAGTCACAAAGCACCGATAAGTCTCGCCTCTTGAGGAGGTATTAATTTCCCCAACATTTAAACAACTGTCACTAGTGATACTCTTCAGGTGTACATATGGGAAAGATTATCTTGTGTTTATAAGCCAGCCTCTTCATTAACTGCCTGCTTCTGTGAAGCCTCCTTCATACCACTGGAGTCAGCTCTTTTGCGTCTCCTACAGATAATTGGAGGCCACTCGATATCGCAAGACCAACCTGTTGACAGCCGGGATTGTGTGTCCTTACTGATATCAGCTGGTATTGGCAGAGTGTCTCAGATTACATAAAAAATCATGGTTGTTACACTGCATTAACTTTAACTTATTATTGTTATATGCTGATGTACAAATGTGCAATGAAAGATGAAGACTGCAGTCATATCACTTCTTGGGCTTTGATTTTGCGGCAGTAAATGCTGTAACTTGTCTGCCAGGTGACCAAACCCATCGACCTGTTTAGGCTGGCAAACTGTTAGGGTCCTATTACATGGATTCCGTAATAAAGACAACGATCAGCCGAGAAGCTGATCATCAGCTAATCATTATCTTTTAACATTTAAAAAAAATCATTGGCCATGGACCACGCATCAAATGTAGTGATGCGCAGTCCATGGCCAATGACGGATGATGAAAGTGAAAATAATAATGATTATACTTACCTGTTCAGGCCCCGAAGTCCTGCTGCCTTTTCCCCACAGTGCCGCTGAAGCTTCTAAAGATGTCTCTGAAGCGACAGGCCGCTCAGCCAATCACTGGCCGCGGCATAGTCCAATCTTCTTGGCCGCGACCCTCATTTAAAAAATGGCTTCAGTAGTGGCTGTGTTGAGTGGGGAAAAGGCAGCAGGACACGGGGGGAGCCTGGACAGGTAAGTATAACTTTATTATTTTCTATATAAAGAGAAGAGCTGCACTTACATCACTTACTAAATATGACCCTTAAAGTGATTTGAACATTTCCAGGTCACTATAAATGGAGAAGAATCATGGGACACTGGACCAGATTTATTAATGTGTGTAAAATACAAATTGGTGTAAACTGCCCATAGAAACCAATCAAAGATGAGCGTTCACCTCTGGTAAAATAAAAGCTGAGCTGTGATTTGGTCACTGTGGGTTGTTTAAACCAGTTTCTGTTTTACACAATTTGATGGATCTGAACAATGTAATTTAATCTTTATTCATTTCATATTTCATCTCAACTTTCCTCCCTGTGATCTCTTTAGTTACCAAAATAAGCTCAATACCCCAGAAAAAAGGGCCTTTAAGTCTTGCAACTAGGGATCATATGTAGTCCTTTTTGTGCACGTTTTTGTGCACAGTGTATTTTTTGCACAGCATTTATCAAAGTAAATTAGCTAGATTTCTATAATTTTTGTCACGTTTTCCATTTCCCAGGAGGGTGTGTGGTTTCAGATTAGTTACCTTTATTTATCATGTGCGTTTTTTTAATTTATGCACCTTAGTGTAGTATTTTAGCCCAGCTCTTTTTGTCTTTTTGGCAAAAATTATGCAGTAAAGGCACTTGCATTGCATGATAATTTTTGCATAACGTCTGTAAGATTTTGCACAACCCCTAAAGTAATACCTGCTCAAAAAAATTGTGCAGATGATACATTCCACCTTCGTGGCTACTACTCTGCAAGCCGCTGTTGGCTGCCTATTCTCAGCAGAATTCTGCCTCTAGCAGAAGAGATCAAAATGGAATATATAAAGCTAGGCTTAGATATGCATGGGAGAGAGGAAGATTTCATGCAAACTCAGTCTGTCTTCTCTATAGGGTCCACAGTGTACCTGTTAAATCAAGCCTTTTCTCTTATCTGTGAACACCCACAATGTTCTAGGCAACTATACCTTGTATAAATACTTGTGTACACAATGCTGCCTCCTGAATGTAATCTCCTCTCCCCTTCCCTTTGCTTGTCATCAGCAGCAGCACTTCCCAGCTTAAGGCCCTATTACACGGAACAATTATCAGCTGTATTCGGACAATAATCGTCCTATTTAATAGAAGGCAACAATTAGCCGACATGAAGGATGTCAGCTGATTGTTGCTGTCGTTTGTGTTTCAACATGTTTAAAGACAAACAACTATATGCAAAAGAGGAGCCCGAGGAGCCTCATTGAAGAGTCTCAAAACACAGGACTAGCCAGATATCCCTCCAGGAAGGACCCAGCCAAGAGGCAGCTCCTGTTAGGAAACCACCAAAACCACCATATTAAGTGGCCCTATAAGTCAATGTAATGACAAGGGATAAACCAAGGCTAGGTTACCATCCACATACAGCGGTTTCGGAGTGTTGCCCCTCATCAGTGTGGAGCAGGATTCTGGCTAGGTGGGAGCAATGCCTAGTAGAGCCATAAGAGAAACAGATTGCTGAACTCAGGGAGACCAGCCAAACGACAACACTGCCAGCTGCTAGTGAAAACGCTCAATGCAGTGAAGTCCTAGGTGCATTGCCCCCTGGGAAACATGAATATGCAAAAGAGGAGCCCGTGGAGCCTCATTGAAGAGTCTCATTATCATTGCATTGTCATTACATTGACTTATAGGGCCACTTAATATGGTGGTTTTGGTGGTTTCCTAACAGGAGCTTCCCCTTGGCTGGGTCCTTCCTGGAGGGATATCTGGCTAGTCCTGTGTTTTAAGACTCTTCAATGAGGCTCCACGGGCTCCTCTTTTGCATATTCATGTTTTCCAGGGGGCAATGCACCTTTGTAATATGTATCTCATTTTAGCTTTGCATTCCAAAGCTGTATGAATTTATCTTGTTTTTCAGAAACTAGTAGCTGACCATACCCCACCTTTGGACCAATATTATTATAGCTCATGGCATGAAAGCAACTGGCATATTGAATATAGCTTTATATCATATGATTATTTAAAGGACATGCCTGTAGGTGGCCTAGGTTTCCTTTGCAGATGCAATCTTGGTGCACATTTGGCACTCTGACAGTAGTAACTAAATCCTCTAAACAATGTTCACCCTTATGGATCTGTACAGTGTTATCCTGTTCTAACCAAAATATGGTGCCACAGAGAAATATTGTTCTACTTTCTATAACAGCTTCATTTGTGAGCAGCATGAATTAATCTAAATCTTTTATATTGCCAGTATAAACAAAGACCAAAATAAATACAGAGACATAGCTTGTTTAAAGACACTGAAAAGCAGCATTAAACATCTTGTTTCTGGAAGTTTATTAAGAGTAGAAAAGCACATTTTTCAGCATGAGCATAAGAGGGGACCAAAGAGTTTTGACGTTATGAAAGGGTCTTTGAGCTAAAAGGTCAGTTTATGGTCAGTTTTGTTTCATATTCTCTGGATAGATGAACCTCTGAGAGCCATGTAATGGATTACGGTACTGTTATAATAGTGGCTAATGCAAGTGCTTCTACCGAGTAGCAACAAAAAGGAATCGGTCTGTGCAAAGCAGGGCCGTGGACCGTCCTAAAGTGTAGCTGTCATTTAAAACACGCTTTTAACGTGCACAAATATTTCTACTTACTATCATGTATTTTTAATGGATTCAACTTCAATAAAGAACTTGTCTTTTATGGATTTTCCTTCCTTTTTCCATATGGCAACCTGAAGGTCTCCAGGTTTTTTTTTGCACATCCATAGACGAATTCATCGGTCCAGGTATGCTACACAGAGCAGTGTGCAATGATTATGGTCTGCAGCGGATCCTCCTTAATTATTCAACAATTCACATACGCACACACAGAAATTAAAGCTGCTCAGCTTTGTTTGATGGCATATAACTATGGTAGGGTGATTTCTCCCCAAAAATAAAATGTAATATTTTTTTTTCTAACTCTATGGACAATTTCAGATTTTAATCTTCACACAGTTCAATTTTACTACTTTTACCATGTGAAAAATCATAAATTAGAGGGACCTGTCACATTGAACCTTATATCTGATCTACAGATGGCATGTTACAGTGTTGGATGAAATAATCTGTGTAATACTTGGGAAATTCATGATGAATAACTTTTGGTTTTAGTCTCTGTTTTTTTATCTTCAGGTTTACTTAAAGCATCCCTGCCAACTAAACTTTTGACCTGTCATAAGTCTAGGTCTGGGTGTGCAGACCCCTGCTGGAACAAATGGGGAGAAGTTCTGATCAGTGGGGCTCTGCGTGCGGAGACCCTTCCTGATTTCTAAAACATATTGGCAACAGTGCTTGGATGTGTGACGTGTCTGTATGTTTCTAATTGTCACTGCTCAGCTCTGTTCTGTGAATGGTGCATGTGGTGTACGGATTGATAGAAAGCACATTGCAATGTGAGAGATGGGTTTTTTTTATTTTCGCTGTAAACACACACTTATATAGAAGCCTTACATTGAATGTATTGTACATTAATAGTTGCCTCTAAAGCCCTCGCTCATTGGTTGACCACTCACTTTAAACATGTCAAAAAATAATCCACTGTCAGGTGCACGCATCAAATCTGGTCAGATATGCCTGATCTGTCACTGACATCACCAGGGATCCCTACTAGTGAGAGGCACCGCCTGACTGCCGCTTTCTCCTCTTCTGCCTCACACAGCAGCAGCAGGAGATGGAAATCCTTGAAAACCCCTGCCCAGAGGAGTGCTGGGTGACGATTTCTCCATAGAGAAAGAATGCCCTGAAACCCTGATTAACCAGCCCCTTGGGGGAGACCCACACAGCCCCGGCCAGAGCAGCCTCACCTGGTGAACTTCTGTGTCCTGTCTGGAGGGACAGGAAACACTGCTGGGAGGATGTTTAAGTTCTTCTATGTCCTGACTCTACAAAGACAAGCAAATGTGGTGGAAATAATGTTTTACTTCTTTAATGGACAAGTGCCATGAAAAACTTTTTCCCAGTAATTGTAGCACATTACAGTTATATAACTCTGTAATATGCTTCAATCACCTATCTGCCTCCCTTCCCTGTCTTTCCCCCCCTCCACCCCCCACCAGGAAGTGTCCTAACTCACACAGACCTAATTACTGCCGTCACCGTCACCAGGCAGCTCCTTCTTGTGAGGATGAGTCATCAGCAGGAGGGCTGCTCTAGGTCCTGTTACAGCAGCCCCCCCTCCCCAGTCCAAGTGATGGCTTGCAGTTGTTCAGCCAATGGGAGCTGAGCAAGCTGAGTCACCTGACAAGGCAGGGGAGGGGGGGGGGCTGCTGTAACAGGAGGAGCTGAGAGAAGAGCTTGGTGACGGTGACGACAGTAATTAGGTCTGTGTGAGTTTCTTTTTTTTTTTCCAAACAGAATTTTTATTGAGAAGGTCAGTCAAGTACAAAGCATGTAACAAATAGCAACAAGCGGGTCCCAGACAAGATAGAAATTCAGAAAAAAAAAACCGTTGAAGGTGACCTCATTTTAATGTTTTATGCTATAGTGAGGTATAAATACAGAATCTTTAAATTCCTGGAGACCTATTATGCTCCAATTATTCTAGGCTGAGGTGACCATAAGAAGTAAAACCATAAACTATAAAACTAAAAACAGATGAGAATTTGTAACAAGGAAGGTACCACAGATCACTGCAGTTCTTATTGCATTAATATGGCTACATAGAATACAAAAGGTGAGGGATTACTAGCAGGCTCTCAATACAATATGACATATAGTCTAAGTAGGTGGGTAAGTCAGCAAATATTTTTTGTAGAAAGCTTTCCAAGGTTCCCATATACTGGTGAATTTTTCGTGAGTGCCAGACTCCCAGCTACATAACTCCTCGAGTCACGCTATCTGTTGGACCTTCTCGATCCATTCGTTAATGGTGGGGGGAGTTTCTTCCCTCCAGTGAATGGGAATGAGGAGCTTTGCTGCAGTTAGTAATAGGGTTGGTAAGTGGTTTTTGGCTGGTGAAAATGTAGGGCTGGGGACCAAAGGAGAATAAGTAGAGGGTCTAAAGGAACATTACTGCCACATATTAAAGATATATGTTGAATAATTGCTTCCCAAAAAATTTTTAGCTTTGGGCAGGTAAGCTAGATATGGGAAAGTGTACCTGAGCATGAATTGCATCTCCAGCAGGAGTCCGATTTTAGAATATTCATTTTTTTTTTAGAAGATAAGGTGTCCTGTACCATCTTGTGAGTAATTTATAAGAATTCTCTTGGATCTTGACACATCTGGAAAAGCCATGTGAGTTTTTGAAAATTTGTGAGACTATAGTCTGGGGGAGCGTAGTATTAAGTTTTTTTTCCCAGGCCACTATAAATGATGGTGTAGTATCGGCCTCATTAGTGAGCAGACCCTTATATAATTTAGAGACTAAGCCTTTCGGGAGTTGTTCCATGCTCAGGTAGCTTTCAAACCATAAGGCATCTCTGTAAGTCATTTAGAAACCTCTGACACTCGCTTGTAAATATCTTTGTGAAATTCTGACATTTCCAAGGGGTGTTGTCCCAAGTAAGACTTCTAGGTTCGGTATTTCTTTAGATGATCTGAGATGTGGGTAGATAGGTAAGTGTAATAAATTAGACCAAGGGAGCGTCAGAGGGGTTTTAGGGCCTTTCATAAATGAAGGTAACAGGCCCAAAGGCATGTATGGCGGTGGGTCTTTTGTTGCTAAGGTCTTATAGAAGTGATTTTGCCATACATCAAGGGTACCTTTTAGGAGAGGGCCAATCCATTTTTCTGCATATTTATATTTTGTCCAAAGGCAAATCAGATTGTCTTTCCCTAAAATGTGTGTTTCCAACTGAATATACAATGGAGTTGTTTTAGTAGAGACTAAGGATAGCCATCTTGCCAAATGAATTGCTCGGTGGTAAGTCTTTAAGTCAGGGAGACCACAACCTTCCATAGATTTTTGTTGTTTCAGATATGTGTGTGCGATTCGGGGTTTCGAGTTTTGCCAAATAAATCTGGAGCATAAAGATCTCCATTTAGTGAAAAAAGCTGCTGGGAGTTTAATTGGGATAGTATGTAATAAGTATAAAGCCTGCGGAAGAATATAGTTTTTAATTAGTTTTTTTCTTCCCAACCAAGAGATATAAGGAATCTTCAAAGATTCCAATTGTTTGAAAACTTTTGCCGATAACGGTTTATAATTAAGATCATAGCGTTTACTCAAATCATTGGGGACATACGTATGTGTTTTTTACACTTCCTGGTGGGGGGTGGAGGGGGGAAAAGACAGGGAAGGGAGGCAGATAGGTGACTGAAGCATATTACAGAGTTATATAACTTTGTAACGTGCTTCAATTACTGGAAAAAAGTTTTTCATGGCACTTGTCCTTTAAAGCTACATTTTTTTTAACATAAGACTAAGGCCTCATTCACACATCCGTATGTCTTTTTTTTTTTAAATATCTTTTTATTAGAGCTCAGACAAGCAGTTTACAAAAACCATCTAAGCGTCGCAGCGCTCAATTTTAGTTTTGTAGTTGGTCAATAGCATAGAATCTTACAATCGCCATTCCAATGTAAACGGCGGTTTAGAGCCGGCAGGCATCTGCTCTCTTTTTAGTAGAGATGCCCCGGAAAGATTATAATGAAAAACAAAACTCAACAAGTTAACAGGCCGATACTATAGTCGTCATAGCGTCAATCATATCAGCTCCAAAGAGAAAAGAAAGAAGAAGAAAGAAGAAAAAAAAAAAAAAAAAAAAAAAAATATGAGAAGGGGGGGGGGGGGGGGGGGGGAGGGGGATAGGGGGAATGAGAAGGGGAGAGGAAGAAGGTACAGGGAAGGATAGGGAGGACAACACAGAAGTACTCATTCTCCAACCCATCAGAGCCAATCTCCCCCGAACACAGTGACACCACCAGACGGCCAAGCTAACTGGCCGGAGCCTCCGCCACTATTGCACGTCTCGAGGGCAGTTTAAGCTTCCCCAGGGTACCACTAATATCCGCCTTCAGATACCAAGTAGAGAATCTGTACGGGTAAACAAACGAATAGATTTGCTGCTGTGAGAAATGGGTCAATATGAAAGTCTTCCATTTGTGAAAGAATTTTTTGGCGTGCTTGTCGGTATTACGTTCTGCCTCCAACCTATCTGATGCCAGAAAAAGTTTCAGGTCGTCGACAAGCATTGGCACCGTAGGTGCCTCCGGCTTCAACCATTCCCGCAGTAAAACACGTTTGGCGATCAGTAGGACAACATGAACTAGTGCTGGCACCGAGTGTAGACCACAGGCTTCCACCACAGCGGAGTCAATACACTGGAAAATTAGGACGGTCGGGTCAAGGGGAAGTTAAGTTTCCAGTGAGAGGAAATGTAAGTCACCACCTCTCGCCAGAAAATCTGCGTACATGAACAGGACCACATGCTGTGCCAAAAGTCCGTGGCCGGAACGTTACACTTAGGACAACTCAGGATCCTGTCAGGATATAGAGGATTAGCTGGTAAGTTAAAGCCGAAGTAGGCATGGTGCATTACTTTAAAGAAGGTCTCCCGCCATATTTCGCTGACCACATGTTTCCTAACTTTGTTCCACCCCTCCAGAATTTTATCCCCAGGGTTCTCCACCCCTAGTCTGTCCGTCCATTTATTAAAGATGTCATGTTTGCGGACAGTCAAAAAACTATCATTAAGCGCCCTATAGGTGTCCGAGAGAGTCACCCGCCGTGGGGTAGCCCCCAAGAAAGTCTCAAAAACGTTGGAGGTAAGCTCATTCTTCAGGTTAGCTAGTCGTTTTTTGCAAAAAGAAGTCACCTGATGTATGGCCAGAAAATGACGGTCATCCAGGCCAAACTTGTCTTTAAGCTCAGACGCTGTAAGCCACCTTTTCTCCCCGTCATGCATCAGATGACTAGCCGTGAAAATGCCCTTTTCCTTCCATACTCTGAAGACAGCATTGTCCTGCCCCTGTGGGAACTCAGGATGGTTCCAGAGCTGCATTCTTCTGGACAGCAAGAAGGGTAGGCCAAAGAGCTTACGTACCTCCCTCCATGCCAACACAGTGTCTCTAATGATGAGGGAATGCCGGAGTAGAGGCGGTAGGGAGGAGACCTTAGTATGTAAACAGGCTTGCAATGCCCACGGGGCCGCTAGCTCCGCTTCCAACTGCAATATGGTGTGGTAGCTGGTGTCATGGAACCAGTCCATGACATGTCGCAGTAGACATGCAAGATTGTATCCCCGTATGTTCGGGAAACCAATACCCCCATCAAATTTAGAGAGCATTAGTTTTTGGAGGGAAATACGCGGACGTTTACCTCCCCAGATATAGTGTGTAAACGCTGAGTTGAGTTTCTTAATATCTTTGTGTTTGAGAAGAACAGGGATAGTCTGTAGAGGGTAGAGTAATTTGGAGAAACTCAACATTTTTATCAAGTGACACCGCCCCAAAAAGGAGATGGGGAGGTGGAACCATCGTTTCAACTCATTGCAGATTTTGTCAAAGAGCGGTGGGTAATTAAGCTGATAAAGGGAATGGGGGTCCGCCCCTATCTTGATGCCCAAATAAGTAATCTGGCACTTTACACTTCCCGATAGACCCACAGAGGACCAGAAGCGAGCAGGCAATTTCCTCCCTAGCTCCAACACTTCGCTCTTCGAGGGGTTAATCTTATAACCAGAGAATGTGCCAAAATGAGAAATAGAGTCCAGAACTCCCTGCAGATGTAGCTGAGGTTTAGCTATGAACAACAAAGCATCATCTGCGAATAAAGCAAGTTTGGTAACGGAGTTCCCCACCCGGATACCCTCGTAAAGCGAAGATTGGAGGAGGTGTCTGGCAAGGGGTTCCAAGGCTATATTAAAAAGCAGCGGCGACAAGGGGCAGCCTTGTCGTGTCCCCCTGCACAAGGGGAAACTGGGCGATAGATGAGCTGGCAGTGCAATTCGTGCTTTTGGGCCACTATATAAGCCCCCCAGAAAGGTGCGGAAATCCCCAGTGATGCCGATATGATCTAGCACCATCCCCAGCCAGTCCCACCGTACATTATCAAATGCTTTTTCTGCATCTAGCCCCAATAAAATTGGAGTCTCTCCCGGCTGAGGATGGTGCCGTGTCCTATCAAGTATCGTCAGCACTTTTCTAATGTTATACACCGCAGATCTCCCTTTCACAAAGCCCACCTGAGCCTTAGTAATTAAATCAGGAAGTAAAGCACTGAGCCTGTCAGCCATGATCTTAGAGGGAATCTTTAGGTCAAGATTTATGAGAGAGATAGGTCGGTAGGATGAGGGCAGTAACGGGTCTTTACTAGGTTTTAAGAGAAGCTTGATATGAGCAGTGTTGGCATGGATGGGGGTAGAGCCCGTATGGAGAATATGATTAAAGGAGGACGTCAGCGAAGGGACTATCTCCTCTATGAGAGTCTTATAAAACTCCCCCGTATAACCGTCTGGACCCGGGGCCTTATTATTGGCCAGGGCCTTGATTGCTGACTGCACCTCTGCCTCTGAAAAATCTGCATTGAGGGCATCCCGCTGATCAGAGGTGATGGAAGGCAAAGTCACAGTATCAAGAAATTGTCGTCCCTCATCATAAACCACCTGGGGTGCCTTGTATAGATCAGTATAGTAATTTTCCAATATTTTCATGATTTTATCAGGATCATTCTGTATATGACCCGACGTGTCCCGCATCGCCGCGATAAACTGCGAGGGATACTGCCCTTTCGCCAACCTCGCCAAGAGTCGGCCTGATTTATTACCAAAGCGAAAATACTCCGCCCTCAGTCTGTCGGCAGAAGCCTTTACCTTGCGTTCTGCCCACACATCAAAGGCAGACTTCGCTATTTTCCAGTCATCGCAGCGGGCCTGGGAAGGTGCGCTGAGATAGGCCGAGTAAGCCTCCCGGAGCTTAGCACTGGCCGATTTGAACTCCGCTAGGGTACGCTTTTTCATGACAGACATATATGCAATCAGACGCCCCCTCAGAACCGCCTTTGCAGTCTCCCAGTACAGGGGCGCATCGCTAGAGTGTGCAGAATTACTGGACAGAAACTCTGCCCACCAGCCTTTTAGAGCCACTACAAACTTTTCATCCCGAATCATGTAGCTTGGAAAGCGCCACACAAATTCTTGGTGCCGTCTGTAAGTACTGGGGACTACAAGGGAGATCGGAGAGTGATCAGAGATCACCAAGTCATGTATCTCTGTCCCTTCTACTTTATCTACCATAGTACCAGAGACACACAAGTAGTCAATCCTCGACCATGCCTTATGGGCATGGGAGTAATGCGAAAATTCCCGATCCGCCGGGTGTAGCAGTCTCCACGGATCCTGAAGATCTAGGGCCTCTAAAAAGGGTTCCAGCACACGGTCAGTGGAGCGGGCTACCCTCGGGGAACCAGTCGAGTGTTTCCTGTCTTCCCTCACATTTAGTACAGAGTTCAAGTCGCCCCCTACAATTTTATTGGCCACCGGATCAGCACAAATTACAGCTTGAACATTCCGGAAGAAGGACTTATTCTCCCCATTAGGGCCATAGAGGTTAAAGATACTGTAGTCAATACCCTCCACCGTCACAGTTAGTTGTACCCACCTACCCTCCTCGTCGTGGGAGGTAGAGGTCACGGTACCACTAAAGTGTTTGCTAAGCAGAATGAGTACCCCTGCCTTACCATTTACCGCCGAAGATCCGTAGACTTTCCCCACCCACAATTTTCTCATACGCAGCATATCTTCGCCCGTCAGATGTGTCTCCTGTAACATAGCGATATCTGCACGTAGACGTCGCAAATGTCTCAATACCTGAATACGTTTATTAGGTGAACGGAGTCCCTTCACATTCCATGAAATTACTTTCATGGTTGATGACACTATGGACCAGAGACAAAAGATGATAAGATTAGACAATGAGTAGGAAGAGCTCTGGACTAGGACGAGCACTCAGCAAACAATGAAACACGACAAGGGAAAGGACAAAAGGAGGAGGGAGGGGGGAAAAGAGAAAGAAAAGGGGGGGAGAGGAAGGGATCAAAAAAAATGAAAATAGGAAAATAAAGAAGGAGAAAGGAGTGGAGGAAGAAGAAACAAGCGAGAATATGCAAGCTTGAAAACAACCCCCAGTGCGCGTAGAGGGGTGAAGGATCACAAACTACGCCCTCAGCGCCAAGGTCTTGACCTCCTTTTTTCTAACATGGGAGGACCCATCGGCCCCCAACTACAATGCTAACTCAATACAGTATAACCCTCAGATACCCAGTCATACTATGGGCAATAAAACATAACATGAGATAACAGGTCAGTCCCAAATAAACCACCCAATATGCTCTTTAGGGCGCCCCATGACCCCGTGTCCAGCTGACTGCCCGACAGCACGGAGAAATGCCGAAAGTCTCGATAAGGAGGAGAGCCCCCTCAGTGGAGACAGCTTCAGTAGGTATGCCTCCCCAAGCCGCCCCGGCAGCAACCCCTGAGGCAGTAAAGCACCCGATGGGGGAGCAAGCAACAATGTAGTTCCTCAGTTTCTCTCATTCAGGTCGCGGTCACGAGGGGAACGGGCCCGTTGGTCTCGCACTCCAGAAGAGCTGGGACCACCACGATCATGCAAAGCCGGTCTGCGACCATCCGTAAGCCTCTCCGCGACTAGCCGCTCCGCCTCCTCCGGCGTCTGACACGTGACAGTGGAGCCATCATCAAGTTGTATCTTGAGTATCGCGGGGTACTGCAATTGAAATCGGATCTTGCGCCTGTAGAGGTCCGAGCATAATTTGCTAAAGGCGCGCCTGCGCCTGGCCACATCCGCCGAGTAGTCCTCGAATAGCAAAATCCTGCAGCCTCTTATGCGTATTTGTGTGTTTCGCCTACGGAATGCCCTCAACATCTCCTGCTTATCGTTATAATCCAGCAGTTTAAATATTACTTGGCGGGACCCTGGGTTCTCCCCCCGTGGGCTTCGGTTACCATCGCGCTGCATCACAGGACCGACCCGATGCGCCCGCTCCACTCTGCAGCAGTGCGTCAATCCCAGTGCTTCTGGGAGCTCCCTCTCACAAATATACTGTAGTTCCGAGGATTTGACTGAATCTGCCAGGCCCACAATGCGCAAGTTATTGCGGCGCGTGCGATTCTCGATGTCTTCGAGCTTCTGCCACAGGCGGACATTTTCATTGCGCAGTGCATTAACAGTGTCCTCCACTTTCCCTTGTGTCTCCACTACATTCCCCACTTTTTTCTCCACAGCCTCCACCTTGCTCTTAGTGGCCATTATATCTGCCTGCATTTTTGTAAGTGCAGCCTGCAAGGCAGTCTCAACAGCCTGCCGTATGTCGGGCACGAGCTTGAGGGAGACCTCCGCGGCCAGTCTAGAATAGTCAGATGGTAGTGACTGGCATTGCTGCTCCAGCGACTCACCCCCAAACAGATCTCGCTGGGAAGAGATCTCCTCCGCCATGGCTCCAGGTCCCGGTGTAGGTACACGCTGTGGCAGGGATGGGGTCTGGGTCGGCCACGCTGCAGGCCGCAGGTCTGCGTCGGTGTCCTGGGGTCGGGCTGTAGTGCTGCTGCGGAGGACGTAGCGATCCATACGGGACCCCCGGGAGATATAGGGCGCCGTGTCCTGCTAGTTTGCACCTCGAATTGCTGGTTCTGGCAGCTCAGTCGGTCGGGTGAGGGCCGATGGGCGCAGGAGAGCACCTATGCACGTCCTCCCATGTCAGCGCCGGAACCGGAAGTCCATCCGTATGTCTTTATGGGGCTGTTACCTGTGCCGCAAAAAAAAAAAAAAAAAAAGACGGACCCCCAACTGTGTCACGGATCACTATATTCTATGCAGTGTTCTGAGTTGTGGAGCACTACAGATCTATAGTGCGGTCCGCAATTACAGGCCTAACCATGATTTTGCTAGGCATGCTAGATCTTTCTAATTTTGTGGCTGTTAAAAAAAGGATGCATTTTCATGTTTTGTCAATTTATTTAGTATTAGACCTATATAAATTGGCTAGTCTCCAATATTACTATAATTTTGCTTCAGATTTTCTTGCACCTAGTCATACAAAGCTACAGTACATGTGAGATGGCAATGGATAGTTATTAGTTATCGTCTACCTGCATGAAGCCTCGGACTGTGCCCATGCATTTTAATAAAGAATGTAATTGCTGATTGAAATGTTTTCTAATCCACAGAAGCCCCACAAACTACATGTGTTTTTGTTATCCATGATGGATTGGTTACTGTGCTTTATGAAAAAACCTACAGTCTGTAACCTTTCCAACAAGACTTTGTGGTTCGCTCAAACAAAATGTTTGGCTCAGGATTTGGCACTAGTCATAAGTATAGTCAACCACAACAATTTATGAGCGGCTTTCTTTCTATTGAAGCCGGATGGTAAGCCACTAATTTACATGCCTGTGCACTCATCATTGTGCAGACTTGTACAGGTAGCTAATCACTTATAGAACACAGCTTTTCAATTTTAGTAAAGAAATTATTGGAGGAAAACTTGCTTTAAAGCCAAACGACTGGCACACTTATGTGAATGCAGCAATAAATGATGTGAACAGATGTGATTCAGTAGGTTCGAGTAAACAACCGTTTTTAGTAATACAGGAGTTATGAATCAAAAAAATTTTTTGTTATATTGGATTAATACTTTCACTGCCTTTTAATATGGATTTGGATGGCATGAGACATGTAAAACGGGAATCGTGTGGTTTGCCTAAATTGTATGTTGACTTTAACTCTATCAAGAAAACAAGACAGTGATAATAAATATTTTTTACTACATTAGTTGTATAATATGAGAGAATGTCCAACTTTTTGCTTGCTTTACTCCACATCGAAAACTTTTAACCTCTGTATGAAAAATAACATGTCGGCACGTCATGAAAAGGGGGAAGTTCCCGCTTGATGCCATAATCTTCAGAGGCTCTATAAAGCGAGCTCAGGAGCTGAGTGTGGCTGTGGGGGTCCCGATGGTTTTCCCTGTCTGTCAGAGGTCTCACATTTACCTCTGTGCAGTCAGCTTGGTTGGTGATCTATGGTAGACTCTATGAGAAGATCACAGATTAGGGTATTTTCACATCTAATTTTTTCAATACAGTGGCAATATACGTCAACGTATACAGCAAAGAAAAAGTAAAAACGCATGCACTTTTGAACCATCTGTTTCCTCTTTCCTGACGTATCAGTCGCATCAGTTTTTCATACTTTGTATTTCCAAAAAAAGTATACTTTTTTTATAAAAAAAAAAAAGAGAGGAAGAAAGAAAGGACATTATATATATATTATATATATAAATAAATATATATACATATACACATTATATATATATATATATATATATATATATATATATATATATATATACTCCTCCCCTGATCTAGTCTGTTCTGTATCATACTTACATTCTGGAAGCTTCTGCATTCTAGCAGGTTTTAGCAAGAAAGGAATTGTCACATGATCTAAACTAGTTTCCATATATGGAAGTACATGTTGTAATGTGCTGGATGAAAACTGATGATATTTCAATGGCATACGTCTTGTATACCTCACCCATAGATCACAATGGTAATAAAGACTTATACGTCACATATGGGTTTTTAAGAAAATATACAAAAGCGTGGTTGACCACGCTTTTGCATACTTTGTAAAAAGGGATAAAGACGTATTCCTAGCAAAACGGACACAGAAAATGCACACTTTGTGCATACTTTGTGCACACTTTGTGCATAGAAGGGAATGGATACTTCATAATGCACGTTTAAATCCTTTTTTATTATGCAAAAGACGTGCACGCCTGACAGGAGGAAAAAACGAGATGTGAACATACTCTAACACTGTTCAATGCTATGCTATGGCATAGCATTGACCAGTGCATGCAATCTAGTGATTGCATGTAACAGTCCTCTAGGGGGACATAATAAGTGTAAAGAAAAATTTTAATTTAACAAAAAAAAAAAAAAAGGTGAACAAATGCTTAACACCCACTACCCCTTTAAGGGCTAAAGCACCAGTGCGCAATAACCTGCCCGTATGTTTTTTGAAGCTCTGATACTTTTTGAAATTTTGTGCTAGTGTACTGACACAGCCACGCGGCACAAGTCGGGGAGACTGGCCATAGACTGGCCACTGGTTAGGAGATGGTTAAGAGATGAGATGAGGACTGGTGTTTATAAGCCAGGTGAGTATGTGTTTTTAATATTATTTTTACAGAGCGGGAGATACTTACATGAGGGGAGGGATTGTTACTGCAGAGAGGATTACCTACAAAGGGGGCTTACTACAAAGGGACAACCTACATGAGGAATATAATCTACTGGGGAAGGGGGTGAATGGGGGGACGCTACTAGGGGGACTACCTACTAGTGATGTCACGATACCAGAATTTTGAGTTCGATACCAATACCAACTTTTTTTTTCAATGCTCAATACCAATTCGATACTGAATAAATTATATTTAAAAAAACCCCACAAGAATAGAAATGCCCCCCCCCCCACCCTGTCAGGACTGTACAAACCAATTTAAGTTCCTTTAATTTTATTACTTTAAAAATAAAGTTTCCATTATTTTAAAAGTGCTTAAAAAATTGCCCTACTCACACTCCTAACACTTTATCTTTTAGCCTGTATGGCTGTGAATTTTTTGTGCCATAATCTGTTTACCGTGCGTGATCAGGAAGGTGATAATTTTATAGTAAGGACAGTAAAACTTCAGCTATCTGGGGACAATAGGGGTTGTAGTCATGTAACACTTCAGCTATGAGGGGGATGATGGGGACTGTAGTCATGTAACACTTCAGCTATCAGGAGGATGATGGACACTGTAGTTATGTAACACCAGCTATCAGGGGGATGATGGGGACTGTAGTCATGTAACACACACCAGCTATCATGACCTATCCTCGGAGCAACTAGCGAAGAGGATAAATGTGGGTGCATTGGCTCCCTTAGTATAGGTAGCTAAAATAGTCTGTCCCAGCTTCCCCTTCTAGGAGGATAATGATGGTTTGCTCCCTATCAGTAAGTTGTTTTCACAGGTAACGAGAAAATCGTTGGTATCTGGGCAGATATAGGTGAGTATCAACAGGACTGTCCAGATACCTGAATGACGTCATTAGATCATTTATTAAAACAAGAAGTCAGAGGAGCCGTTAATATAGTTGTCTACAAGAAAAACAAGAAGATCGACCTGTGTTGTTTAGCTCCAGGAAATTATTACTGTTTCATGGAAGACCTGTATTATAAGGTGCTATCCAGAGCCTCCGGAATAGGAGGAGAAGACTGGCTGAGACAATGCCTACAACTTACGGAGGATGAGGAAGAAGCCATGGCTGTCGGTACCGGATTGGGACTGTCGGTGATGAATCTGGATGCGGTCCTGCTTTACCTGGTCCGTCGGGTGATGGAAGTTCCAGCATGGCAACAGGATGTGATATTGCTGAATTTGTGGGCGGAGGCGGGGGAGGAGAGAGCTTTGTGATTCGCCGCAGATCCGGGGGCCGGCTCAGGAGGCTCAAGAAGATGGCGTCGCCGGCAGTGTTGTCGGGCAGAAGCCGTGGTGGGCAATACAGAAAGAAGACTGGTCGGGCAGAGAAGAGGGCTGACCCTATCGCTGACGCTGCTAAGCATGCTATCTTATCTATAAGAATGCTGGGCAGTGATGCTAATGTGTCTAATAGTGTTTCTATGCCTTCTCCTGCTAATGTGGTTAATCAATCATTCGGTAATGCATGGGTTAATTCGGCAGTTGGCCCAGGGATGCTGGTTTTTGGACCGTTGCAGCCTAGGGGGTGATCGTGATGCTGAGCCTGTATTACCTGCTGTTAAACCGGGAGTGCCTGAGATCTGTTTAAAAACGGTGCTGCCTTGCAATGTATCCCCTCTAGGGTTTCAATTATCTCAGGCAGTAAAAGAAAATATATGGAAAAATGAGTTTATTGATATATTCTCATTATTGCCTCATGTTAAAGAGCATAAGGAAGAAAAAGATGATGACAAAAAGAAATTGGCTGTGTATAAGTCCTTCAACAATTGGCAGCAAGCCTTTTGTGTCTACGCTACCGTTTTGGGTGAACGCTATCCCCAGGTCGGCCCGTCCCTTTTTCAGCATGTTGATATTATACTTGATGCATATCGGAACTTTGGGGGGACGGCATGGTTATTATATGATGAGATGTTCAGACAGAAAATGTCTGTCTATCCGAACTTGAAATGGGGCCAAAAGGATGTTGGGCTCTGGATTCAGCTTATGATGCCACAAAGATCTTGTGCAGTAATGACTTCTGCTCCGCTGCAGTCCTTTCGTAAAGGATTATGTTTCGCATTCAACGAGTCCTCCTGCAAATGGGGCCAGTCGTGTAAATATAGACATGAGTGTGCCCATTCGGCCGGATTGCACCCTGTGTCCCGCTGCTATAAGAAGTTGGGTCACGTTGCACAACCCGCAAATGTTGTCAGAGATGCGCTTTCCAAGGGTGTGGACGCCAGTGAAATTGGAAAGAATGCGCACCTGGTTAGAGCGCTATCCAAACAGGCCGAAGGCTAATCTGATTTGAATTTGGTTTCCCGGTTCCGGGTTTTGATGGTGAAGGTTGCTTGGTAATTGAGAATCTGAAGTCGGTTACGTTTTATCCGACGGAAGTCAACAAAAAATTGTCAATGGAGTTAGTAGAAGGGCGGGTTGAAGGACCTTTCCTCTTGCCGCCATTCCATAATTTCAGAGTTTCCCCTTTGGGACTTATTCCCAAAAAAGAACCATCGAAATACAGGTTAATTCACAATCTGTCTTATCCCCAAGGAGCCTCGCTTAACGACTCCATTGATAAGTCTTTGGTCTCTGTTCAATATAGTACATTTGAATCCGCCTTGTATTTAGTTTGCTCCTGTGGTCATAACGCCTTGTTGGCGAAAGCGGACATAGAGTCGGCTTTTCGTCTAATGCCGGTTTGTCCATTGGGATTTAGCTCGTTAGGATTTATGTGGCAGGGTAAGTATTATTTTGATAAATCTCTGCTGATGGGTTTTTGTATGTCATGTTTGTATTTTGAGACTTTTTCTTGTTTTTTGGAATGGGTGCTTGTTGAAGTTACTGGTTTGACTTCATGCTGTCACTATTTAGATGATTTTTTGTTAGTGGGTCGCGCTCAGTCGGAGGACTGTGAGCGCCTATTAGCCTCTTTCATGCATATTTGTGATGATTTTAGCGTCCCGTTGGCACTGAATAAAACTATTTTACCTTGTACTAGATTAGAGTATTTAGGTAATGTGATAGATACTGAAAACATGGAATTTTGCCTGCCTCCCGATTGTTATTGTTCTTTTTAAAAAAGGTACTATTGAAAGAAATCCAGAGTTTATTAGGTAGTCTTGTTTTTGCAATACGCGTTATCCCTATGGGTAAAGTTTTTTGTCGACGTTTGTATTCGGCTACAAGAGTCTTGAAGTCCCCATACGCGCATGTACGGCTTACTGCTGATTTGAAAGCTGATACGCGCTTATGGGAAGTATTCTTATATGGAATTCAAGAGGACTTCATTGAGATGGGGGCTTTGGGTTTATATACGGATGCTGCTGGCAGTTGCGGTTTTGGAGCATTTTGGAACGGTCATTGGTGCGCTGATAAGGGGCATGAGTCGTGGATCCAAGCAGGTTTTATAAATAATATTGTTCTCTTGGAGTTATTTCCAGTTGTTGTGGCTTTGACTTTGTAGGGTTCGGCTTTTCAGGATAGGCGTTTGCTTGTTAATACTGATAATAAAGGTGTTCTTTATGCGATTAACTGCTTATCTTCTCGCTCCGATTTAGTAGTGAAACTTTTACGCCATCTAGTGTCATTTTGTTTTAGGCTTAATATATGCTTGAAGGCTAAGCATGTCCCGGGTGTGAACAATGTTATAGAAGATTCTTTGTCTCGTTTACAGCTTGCTCAATTCCGGGCCTTGGTTCCGATGGCGGATCGAGAAGGGTTCCTCTGCCCCCCTGAACTGTGGACTTTAATATGGGACTGATTTGTGATTTGATCCGAAAGTCATTGTTCGTACTTACCTGGAGATCCTATGCGGCTGCATGGCTACATTGGTGTTCCTTTTGTCGTTCTTCAACTGTTTCGGCCCTTTGCTCGTCCCCTTTGATTTATTAGATGTTTCTATCCGATTTGCTGTCTTCTGGTCTGTCCATCTCGGTGTTGTCAAAAATCATTTCTGGAGTGTCCTTCTTTCAGAGGTGGTTCGGCATTCCGCCTATGTCTGTATGCTTTGCAGTTAAACAACTGCTTAAAGGTTGTCTCGGGGAGCGGTTCCTGATAAGCAGCAGGCGGTGACTTATCCGCTTTTGTTGCGGCTGTGTGAGGCCTTTGTGTCGGTCTGCGATTCTCTTTATGAAGTTACTTTGTTTAAAGTTTCATTTTCTTTGGCTTATTTTGGGGCATTCAGGATAGGCGAGTTGGTGGCGAATAGAGTCGATTCAGTCTCGGTGTTAGGCTTGGAAGATGTTATTGTGTCAAAGAGTACTGTACGGTTGTTTGTGAAACGTTCTAAGTTGGATCAGATTGGCCGCGGTGTGTATATTTTTCTTAGAGCAGTGGTTGGTAGTTCGGCATGTCCTGTACACTGTGTCCTTGAATATATGTTAGTTCGCCCGAAATTTTCTGGTTCCTTTTTGGTTCATCAGGATGGTTTATCTCTCTCTAAATATCAGTTTAATTCCGTCTTTAGAAGGTGCTTACAGTTATTAGAGGTTGATTTGGTTGGCTTTTCAGCCCACTTCTTTCGTATTGGTGCTGCAACTGAAGCTTTTAGGCTAGGTCTCCCTCCCGCTAGGATAAGATCTATAGGTAGATGGAAATCTAATAGATATTGTTTGTATATTAGGCCTGTCTCTGATTCTATTGATGGTCGCAGTCCTCTGGTTGTCTGGATCCTTAGACATTCGTTCGCATACTGGGCGCATAGGCTTGCTCGCTACAGGATTTATACTAGCAATCTAGGTTTAAGTGATATTATTATTTACTGGAGTTAGAGGTTTGCGCTGGGACCAGTTGATAGACCTAGTTGAAGGGGTGTGCAGGGTGTGTCCTCTGCCCAATGTCATGATTATCCATGCGGGTGGCAATGATATTGGGCGAAAGCACTCGGATATATTGTTTGGGGAATTGAAAATGACTTACAGAGTGTTATCTGTATTGTATCCTAACACAGTATTGTGTCTCTGAGATCATGCCTAAGTTGGTGTGGTCATTTTCTGGCTTTGCCTACCTGGATGCGATTCGGCGTAGGATTTATAGAGGTATGGCTAATTTCATGTCAACAATTGGCGGTATTTCCTACCCCCATATTGACTTTGAGGGTTTCCTTCCGGGCCTGTATGGTCCAGATGGGGGATACATCTGTCCGATGTTGGTCTCGATTTATTTAATTTAGGGTTGCAAAATATTGTGGAGTTGGCATCGGCCCGATTGGGGTCATACCTGGCTTCGCTGGCATTGGTGGGTGGGTCGCCCCAAGGAAGTTAAAATATTTGGGCGGACAGTTAAATTTTATTTATATTGGTGTAAGCTGATAAAAAATTTTGCGATCGCGGGGGGAGATCCGCTCTTCTGGCCGGTCCGGGCCTCAGCGTCGGAATGACGCTGATCCCGGCTCGGCAATAGGTGGCTATGGCCTGCAACAGGCCATAGCAATCTAGCACCGATCTAATGGATCTTTGCTGTGTATATACACAGCATTGATCTCTATGAGAGATCAGTGCTGTTTATATACAAGTCCCCCAGGGGGACTTCTAGTTAAAGTAAAAATAAAAGTAAAAATGTTTTTTTATTAATAAAAAATCCCCTCCCCCATTAAAAGTCCAAATCACCCCCCTTTTCCCATTTTATAAATATAAATAAATAAACAAATAAATAAACATATTTAGTATTGCCGCGCACGTAATCACCCAAACTATTAATTAATTACATTCCTGATCTCGCACGGTAAACGGCGTAAGCGCTAAAAAATTCCAAAGTGCAAAATTGCGAATTTTTGGTCACATCAAATTCAGACAAAAATTTTATAAAAAGTGATCAAAAAGTCGCATATGCGCAATCAAGATACCGATAGAAAGAGCACATCATGGCGCAAAAAAGGACACCTCACCTCACAGCCCCATAGACCAAAGGATAAAAGCGTTATAAGCATGGGAATAGAGCGATTTTAAGGAACATGTATTTGTTAACAATAGTTAGAATTTTTTACAAGCCATCAAATACAAGAAAAGTTATACATGTTACATATCGTTGTAATCGTAACGACTTGAGGAACATGCATAACAAGTCAGTTTTACCATAGGGTGAATGGTGTAAATGCAAAACTCCCCGAAATCAAAACAAATTCCTTTTTTTTTCAATTTGACAGCGCAAATGAATTTTTTCCAGTTTCGCAGCATATTTTATGAAAAAATAATGCCTGTCATTGCAAAGTACAATTGGTTTTGCAAAAAATAAGGGCTCATGTGGGTCTCTAGGTGAAAAAATGCAAGCACTATGGCCTTTTAAACATAAAGTGGAAAAAGCAAAAGTGCAAAAACGAAAATTGGCTTTGACCTTAAAGGGAACCTGTCACCCCCCGTGCCGGGGTGACAGGCTCCCGACCCCCCGCTACAGCCCCCTATACTCACCTGATCCCCCCAGGTCCCGCTTCTGGATCCGGTCGGGTCACGGAGATCTCAGCCGCTGCAGCCCGGCGCGCGCGCTGAGAGATGAGTCAGAATCAGAATCAGAAAGTTGTTTTCACTGGTAACAAGAAAATCGTTTCTGGGCAGATATAGGTGAGTATCAACAGGATTGGCCAGATACCTGAATGACGTCATCAGATCATTTATTAAAACAAGAAGTCAGAGGAGCCGTTAATACAGTTGTCTACAAGAAAAGCAAGAAGATCCCCTCTCTCCTGTCCCCGTTTCTGTTACTCTAACTTTTCACGGGTTTGTTCAGCGGTCGAGACACTTTGTGGACACTGGTCTTCATCAGGTTGGGTGGGTCGCCCCAAGGAAATTAAATATTTGGGCGGACAGTTGAATTTTATTTATATTGGTGTAAGCTGATAACATTTTTTTACTTGGTTACTTAGTTGTAATATAACAGTTTAATATTAAAAATGTGATATGTATGTTAAAATAAATAATATCTTTAGTTAACCGTGAATAAAACCCGTGGCCATAAAACTCCACAATTTAATGAATTCTTGACTGTGTATTATTTATAGATAGTTGGGGTAGAGGGAATGCCATTTGCACCCACAGGGGGATGATGGGGACTGTAGTCATGTCACACACACTTTAGCTATCAGGGGGATGATGTGGATTGTAATCATGTAACACTAGCTATCTGGGGATGTCAGGACTGCAGCGGCTTCCCGTGCTCGGGGCCGCCACCGCACCCCCTCTCTGTCCTATGCAGCCGCCGGTGTCCCACTGCAGGGACCCGGCGCTGCTGCTAGTTCAGCCCCCGGGGGCGTCTCACCTCGCCCCTCTCCTGTCTCCGTTGGGGCGCACCGGCTGTCACAGATTTAAAGGGCCAGTACGCTCCTAATTGGTGTTTGCACACAATCACTCCCTGTAAATCCCAGCATGCCCTGTCCCTCGTGTTGGAGCCTCTACATGCTTCCCTTAGTGTTTTTGGCCCAGCTCCCTGTTGTTCCTGTCCACTGCCCGTGTCCCTTGTTCCTGTCCGCTGCCCGTGTCCGTTGTTCCTGTCCATTGCCTCTGCCACCTACCGTTACACCTAAGACCACCATCTGCACAGTCACCTGCCTACTGCTCCTGCTACAGCTTGCCCGCCGTCACTAGCAAGCCAAGCCAGGGGTAGCGACCTGGGGGTCGCCTGCCGCAGCAAGCCCATCCCGCCGCGGGCTCTGGTGAAAAGCAGCGGGCCCTTAGACTCCGCTCCCTGGTGCGGTTTATGCCATCGCTGGTGACGGTACAGAGGATCCACGACTCCCATTGTTACAGGGGATGGTGGGAGTTGTAGTCATGTAACACAGCAGCTATTAGGGGGATGATGGGAACTGTAGTCATGTAACACACACCAACTATCAGGGGGATTATGGGGACTGTGGTCATGTAACACACATCAGCTATCAGGGGGATGATGGGGACTGTAGTCATGTAACACACACTTCAGCTATCAGGGGGATGATGGGGACTGTAGTCATGTAACACACACTTCAGCTATCAGGGGGATGATGGGAACTGTAGTCATGTAACACACACTTCAGCTATCAGGGGAATGATGGGGATTGTAGTTATTTAACATACACTTCAGCTATTGGGATGATGATGGTTGTAGTGGCACTTTTCCTGCTTTCAGGGCATGGTGACCTGGATTTGGGCGGCAGGGTAATCTGCAGGTTAAAGCCCCCCTCCCCCGTCAGAGCACGGCCGACCTCCTGTTCATCCCCCACTGATGTCTGCCCCGGGAGTTATATGAGGCCCGGCCTGCCGCTCCTCCTCGTAGTCCGGCGGCCCCCACCTCACAGTGGAGACAGATGTAGTGGCTGCATCTCCCCCTCCGCTCCAGCCTACTCCTCTGTCCTCCTCTCCCGGACCTCTACCTCTTCAGCCTTGGATACCTCTGTGCAGCTCCGGCTTTTCTACATAAATCATTTCTCTGATAACAGAGTCTGGCTGAGCCGACCCAACTATCAGAGACACCGTCAGCAGGGGTCGGCTACACATAGTAGCCGACCCCCGCTGCATATGAAGCAGCTCAGGAGGGGTTAATGCCACTGTCAGTGTGACAGCGGCATCTACACAGTTAAACAGCCGGCACAAGCAATTGCTATGAAATTGGCGCCGTCGGAACGGAAGGAGCGAGACCAGAGGAGATGACAGGTGGGGGCAGGGGGTGGCACACAAAGAACATGGCCGGCACTCAGCTAGTCGCACTATACTTTATGTTTAGCTGCACAATTAGGCAGCTTAACATAAAGTATCGATACCAGGAACCATTTTTTTACCCGAAATATTGATAGTAGTATCAATATTTCGGTGCATCGTGCATCCCTACTACCTACATAGAGAATAAGTACATGGGGGATTTAATTACTGGGTGGGCTTACAGTGGGGGGCTATCTACATGGATTGACATAGGGGCCTTACTACTAAATGAATGCACAGCAAAGACCTCTTATACTCTAATGGGACAAAGAGGGGGCGTGACTACTATATGGAGAGTGGTCTGAATACCATTTCGGGCACATATTGGGTATCTGAAGCAATAAAGTTACTGCCTCTCAAATACCATTAAAGGGGTTCTCTACTGATTTTGAACTGGTGCCAGAGATTTGTAATTTACTTCTACAAAGTACTGGAAGATGTGGATTTTTAAATAAAAGTAACCTACAAATCTCTGGCACCAGCTTATTTGAAAAAAAAATGTATTGCCAGTAGTGTTACGCACGTAGCAAAACTAAAAATGTGTACTTTTTTTTCTACACTATTGCATTGGGGGCTATGGGGATTACGTGTGTATTGCACTTTATTTATACTTTTTAATGGGGTTTTTTTATACTTTTTTTTTTTACTGTCCCACAATGGGGACTTCATCATTTGATGACAGGAACATTACATTTCAGAGCTGATCTGCAAAGCAATGTAATATGCCTGTAATAGTCAAAGCTAATCATGCTGATCAGCCACCGTAACTATTATGCTGGAGACCTCAGGTTGCCATAGCAACCATCAGGGCTGAGCAATTGCTTCAAAGACTCCTGATGGTAAACAGAGGGCAACTTCTCCCTCTGTTCTGCCCTATCAGCTGCTACAATGGCACTGATTGCAGCACCTATAGGGTTAACTGCCGCTATCAAGGCTCTATCACTGACAGCCGGGCCCTCCGCATATGGCACGGGCACCCAATCATGTATCAACATGTCTATTTGACGGGACACTATTTAAATAGGATGTGGCGGCACGTAATTTTGCAGGAAGTTGTTAAACAGATTTAGCTTTTTTTTTAAGGTTTTAGATATTAACTTCTTTTAATTTCACTGTGCAAATAATTTTTTTTCTGGTTTTACAGCAAATGAAAAAAATACAAGTGTTATGGCCTTTTACAAGAGGAAAAGAATGAAAGTGCAAAAATGAGAATTGCCTGTGTCCTTAAAGTGAATCTGTACTGGCATGTAGCCGCCCCCAAACCACCGGTACTACGTTGAAGAGGTCCTCATGGCGTCTAATTCAGGGGTCAGCTTTTCTTCCAATGCTGCGATTTTGGAAAAAAAACTGGTGTGAGTCAATCTGGTGTGGCATAGAGCATCTGTGCCCTAGACCTCTCTCTCCCCACTTCCATATAGCCAAGGGGCGTACTGAAAAAGAAGGGAGGCGGGGAGTGAGGCGCTGCAGACTGTGAGCACTGATGCTCTAAATCAGTCATGTCAAACTCTGGCCCTCAGTGCCATTATTTTTGGCCTGCTGAGCTTTTCCATTACTGTATTAAATCTGGCCCGCCTGACGTTGCAGCAGATTATAATATGGGTGGTGCGGACAGCCACTTGGACTGGCTACTATATAGGAGACTTTTTGGAGGGCTGGCTACTATATAAGACACTATTGGGGAGAGCTGGCTACTTTCTAAGACTATTGGAGAGAGCTGGCTACTTTCTAAGACTATTGGAGAGAGCTGGCCATTATATAAAACTATGGGGGAGGGCTGGCTACTATATAAGAGACTATTTAGAGGACTGGCTACTATATAAGAGACTATGGGGGAGGGCTGGCTACTATAAAAGACACTATTGGAGAGGGCTGGCTACTATATAAGAGACTATTTGGAGGGCTGGCTACTATATAAGAGACTACTTGGAGGACTGGCTACTATATTAGACACCATTGGAAGGGCTGGCTACTATGTGGGGCTCTAATAGTAGGCCTGGCTAGTATGTGGGGCACTATCGGGAGGGGCTACTACATGGAGCACAATTATAGGATTTACCTACCACTTGAGGGATATAATGGGTAGCTACAATGTGGGGACAATTACTTTAGGATAGGTAGTGTCAGAAACGCTGCATGCAATCTTCATTAAATATTGGCCCACGACTTTCTCCAATTTTTTAATTTTGGCCCACCGTGTATTTGAGTTTGACACCCCTGCTCCAAATCATGCCAGATAAATGTAGTTTTACTTCAAAATGCCAGCACTTCTTCAAAAGGCCGACTCCAGAACCAGACATGGTGCTAGGCCATCTACAACACGGAATCAGCGTTTTGGAGTGGTCCAAAGCAAATACAGATTCGCTATAAGGGCACGTTTACTTCACACTGTGGAAAACAGGCGGAAATTCCAAGCGGAATCCCCACCGCAGACTCCACCTGTTATATATAGGGCGCCTCCACGCCTCTCAGTCCTATATATAACATTGAGATGCAGTATTCTGAAGGGAATCTGCTCGTAACTTTCGCTTGTTTTTTGCAGTGTGAATGTGCCCTCAGGGGTTAATACAGCACAGCGGGTAAATATGGTGCCAGTTCAGTGGCACAGTGGCATGCTGTATTAGTAACACACATGGGGCCATTGAATAGACCTGGCGCTGTGTACACTATTTTCATGGAATGACACTGCTGCCGCCTCTCCCTACTGCCTGCACATGTGACTGAATGCAGACAAGACGCTCCGTCACCCACCCGTACTACTCGAGCGTCTACCACCCGCGTTCTTCCCGCTACAGGGAAGCGGAAACCCCACACGCGACACTTCCGCCCTTACCCGCGCCTGCCCCGTGACGTCATCATCCCGCGCCGCTGTGTTTACGTCACCTGTCAGTCCCGGGCATTTCGAAACTAAACAGCGAGAAGCTTCGGAGTTGAGTGCAGTGTCCGCCGGTAGCACTATGGGGCGCTCCGTGCCTCGGGGCACCGTCAGATCCGCCATCAAGAAGCGTCTTCCCAACCTGCGGCTGGATGGGACCGTGGACCTGCTGGTGAGGCGGCTGCCGCGCTGTGTGGTCGGGACGAGCCGCGGCCGCCACTGTGTCTCATGTTAGATTTCTTCTTCCTTAGATCTACCTGAGCTGTGTGCTGTTCCTCCAGAGACTGGCCGCAGAAGCCCGCCTCAAAGCGGTGGAGGACCGGAGCTCTGTCATCAGATCTTCCCACATCCGAGCTGTAGCCAAGGTACGAGCCTCCCGGGAGACGCCGTGCACACGGTGCGGTACAATGCAGGAGCGGAGACAGCACGTAGGCCTGTACACCTGGTTACATAGTGCTGTGTGTATGATGCATGCACAGATACAGTTCTCTATATAAGCCACAGAGCTGAGATCCTCTGCCCCAGGACACACCAGCCAGCTGCTAGACCAGGGATCGCTGCGTCTATTGCCCCAGATGCCCGGAGGGTGTATGCTCTCCTGCCCCTGGTAGTGTCCTGCTGTTATCCACTATGTCAGTGCTGCATGATGAGTAACTATGCCCAGATGCAGAAACCATGGGCGGCAGAGAGAGAACGTGCTGTCTGACCCTTTCTGCTGTGCGGCAACATGCCGACCGTAAAGGGGTATTCTGGGAAAAATTTACTTTTCCTCTACTGGATAGGGGACCCCTGACGATCTCCCTATTAGACCGGTCCGGGTCTGAGTGTTCAGTTCTGTACCGATCATGAGAACGAGCAGGGAGAGGACCACACTGCATAGAAAATCAGTCGAAGCCCGACTGATCACGTGGCACAGAGCCAGGAGAAGATCTCATGATTGGTACCGATCTGGACCGATCAAAACTTTTGACATGTCACTATGATATTTCAAAATGTTTTTCCAAACAACAGGTACACTTTAACAGTACAAAAGTACAAAACCTTTTCTCTAATAAATATTACTATGACATTTACACTGAGCACCAACAATCCTTAACCCCTAGACAACCCAGGGCGTATAGTTACGCCATGGAAGTCTGTCCCCAGACGACCTAGGGCGTAACTGTACGCCCTGGGTGTTTCTCCCGCTATGAAGCGTGCTCCGGAGCGGAGCGCGCTTCATAGCAGGTGGGGGCCGGCTGCAATCAGCAGCCGGGACCTCACCGGTAATGACACGCTGCAGCGATGTCATTAACTCCTTAAACGCCGCGATCGCGGCGCGACTGCGGCGTTTAAATGTAAGTGACAGGGGGAGTCCCCTGTCACTTACCGATCGGGACCCCCGCAGTGTGACTGCAGGGATCCCGATTGGTAAAACGGGCCGCCGGAGGTCTCTTACCTGCCTCCGTGCGGTCCGATCGGCGATCTGCTACACTGAGCCTGCACAGGCAGGCTCAATGAGCAGATCGCCGATAACACTGACCAATGCTATGCCTATGGCATAGCATTCATCAGTGTAGAAATCAAACTAATCTATGTAAAAGTCCCCCAAAGGGACTTCAAATGTGTAAAAAAAAAAAAGTTAAAAACACTAACACACTACCCCAAAACCCCTCCCCCAATAAAAGTTGAAATCACCCCCCTTTCCCATTATATAAATAAAACATAAAAATAAATAAACATATAATATACCGTAGCGTGCGTAATTGTCTGATCTATTAAAATATAACAAGCGTCATTGCGAACGGTAAACGGCGTAGACGAAAAGAGGGGAAAAAGTGCGCAGATTACCGATTTTATGTTACATTATATATAAAAAAAATTAATAAAAAGTGATCAAAACGTCCGATCTTCACAAATATGGTATTAATAAAAACTAGAGATCATGGCGGAAAAAATGACACCCCATACAGCCCCGTAGGTGAAAAAATAAAACCGTTATAAGCGTCACAATAGGCCCATTTTATTTATAATTAATTGCCAAAAAAAAGGATTTAATTTAAAAAAAAATATATAACATTAGAGAATCTGTGTAACCTGCATATGGTTGTGTTCGGACTGACCTATAGAATAATAGTATCATGTCACTGTTACCATATAGTGCATTACGTAGACACTGGAACCCCCCAAACGTTACCATATTGCATTCTTTTTTGCGATTTCACCAATTTATATCTTCATAAATAATATATTTGGAATTCCATCATACATGTTATGGTAAAATGAATGACGCCATTACAAAGTACAACTATTCCTGTAAAAAACAAGACCTTACATGGCCTGTAGATAGAAAACTGAAAGTGCTGGAGCTCTTAGAAGGGGAGGAGGGAAAAACGGAAACACTAAGATCAAAATTTGCGCAGTCCACTGGGTCATTTTGGGCCTGGTCCTCAAAGGGTTAAAGGGGTACTCTGGGTGTTTTTTTTTTTTTTTTTTTAGTATAGCCAGGGAGGGGGTAGATGAATACAATTACATGCGCTTATGCTGCGTTTACACGGAAGATTATCGTGCGAATTCAAACGATAATCGTACGTGTAAACGCAGCTAGCGATCGAAGGACGAGCGAGAAATCGCTCATTTTGATCTTACAACATGTTCTAAAATCGTTGTTCGCAAAAAATTTGCAGATCATTCTGTGTAAACAGTCCACCGATTTTTTTTTTTTTTTTTCCTATGTGCGAGATAGGCTTAAGTGATTGCAAAACGAATTTTCCGTACGATATATCGTTCCGTCTAAACGCTGATCATTATAAAAAAAAAACTTGTTACTTTGAAACCGTTAATCGTACGATCGGGCGAATTATCGTTCCGTCTAAACGCAGCATTACTCTCCAGACTCCAGTGCTGGGGCCTGCTTCCCGCTGCTCTGGTCCCCCAGTCCCTGGCTGCTCACATCTCAAAAGGAACTTGAGACATGACGTCTACAAGCCTGCTCAGCCATTCAGCAGCGGTGTCCCGTGTCTCAAGTTAAAAAAATCTTTACCCCTTTTAAGGTTTAAGTCTAATTTATTCAGAAACTATCCTAATGCTTGTAAAAAGAACCTATACTGGAATGTCTCTGGTCCTCCCAGCCAGACTTTGCTTATCTTCCTTGCCAGTCGACCCCCATATCACAGGACCAGACGCAAAAATGCCACGCCAGAACCCGGCCAGCACCGCCGGCGGAGGGGGTCGTAGGATCATTCCATGGCCTCCCTTCCCTGACTGTGCACGCCTGCGGGGGTGGTGGTCACTGACCGGCACAGTGTGGACTTAGTGTAGGGACCCATGTGTATCAGATACCTGCACGCGGTACATGGGGCAGTGTGGCTTGATCAATTCATACACAAAATTCTGATGTTTTTTATGCAGCTGAGAGGCACTAGTGTGAGCCATAGGTGTGAGGTGCAGCGCTCTTTTCTCTCCTGTATTGCAATGATATATATATATATATATTTATTTTTGTTTTTACAGGTTGTCCTAAAGAAGTCAAAAGGTTGACCGTTTCATTGAAGAACCTGCATTAAAATGTTGCTCAGATACTTGCAGAATTCAGAATGTATATTTTGTAAAAGTCTATTACAGCTCAGCTCTGTGCCTTGTGTATATTATAGTTTTTTTTTTTTTAACAATCTGAATTTTACTCAGGTTTTGTTTTTGTTTTTTTGACTGTTTATTTTCAAGTTTTTCAATAAAAACATACAAAAATCCATTAGTAATACTCATACAAAAAACTCCTTTGGCATGTATTACAAGCTATCAATCAACAGAGGTCCTCGGCGACAGACACAATGAGCACTAAGGGTCCAACGTATCCAGTTACCTTAGATGTTGCAGACAGGTAGGACCTGAGCGGAGGTAGTGCTAGTGCCAACAAACCGATTAGGTCAACGGCCAAAAAGGTTACGTCATGAAAACAGTTGATCTTAACTAATTGGCTCTAATTTTCAAGATATGGACGTACTTTCTATATTTCTCACAGCCTGTGATACAATACTGGGAAAAGATTGCATCATCAGTATTGCATCATCAACTGGTATATTGTATCATCTTAGAATGACCAATATGGAAAAAAGGTATCAGGGTAAGGCTAGGTTCACCCTGCGTTTTTGAAATCCGTTTTTTTTGTTGCAAAAAACGGATGAAAAAAACGTATGCATTTGTGTGCATCCGTTCTTCCATTATGAAAAAAAAAAAAAAAACGGATCAAAACGGATCAGTTTTTTTGACGGACACAATAGTAGTCTCAGGTACGTTTTTGTGGCCATTAAAAAAAGGATCCTTTTTTTTTTTTTTACAATGGAAGTCAATGGAAAAATGGATCAAAACATGCACACAAATGCATCCATTTTTTTCATATGTTTTTTGCAAAAAAAGGATGAAAAAAACGGATTGCAAAAACACAGTGTGGACCTAGCCTCAATGGAACCCATCAATGCTTGCAGATTACTGTTGGACAGTTATCAGAGACAATCCCATGTATGAATACAAAAGACGTGTAAATGCACTGAGAAGCCATTGTATAAGGACCTGCATTCCAGAGTTCAATAAACATAATTAATTAGTAAAAATTCTTGGATCTGCCTGTAAATTGTAGTTGATTTCAGATAGAACTAAGTTTCCTATGAATATATTTCAAAAGTTTATGAACAGTAAACTTGCTTCCTTATGATTGCAAAAGTAATAAATCTGTCGGCTATTATACTGTATTCTATACAATTCACAAAACAGTAACATGAGAACTCTTCCATATCATAAAAACTAGAGCCAATTAACATTTTTCCTTGTCATATTTGAATTCAGCACATAAAAATCATTAAGAAATGGCTAATTTTATTTCGGAACCAAACAACTTTTGAAAATTTGTTGGCCAGTGTTTTTTTGTTGTTATTGGATTGGAGACATGGAAACATGAGAAAAAGATTATCAAACCAAATCACTGCTAACAACCCTTTCAGAAGCAGGACAAAGACAATAGAGGCAAGGACATTAGGGTAAGTTTGTAGGCCCATAGGTCATATCCCATGATCCCACATCAGAATTTGTCAACCAAATTATTATTTAGAGAGGTCAATTATTCTGTCCTTTGTATCTTTGTAAGCTTAAAGGGGTTATCTGGGTAACAAAAACAATATTCTAAACAATCCCCCTTCTTAAAGGGGTTATCCAGCGCTACAAAAACATGGCCACTTTCTTTTTAGAGGCAGCCCTGCTGTTTCCAGCTTGGGCGGGGTTTTTGCTGCTCAGTTCCATTTAAACGAATAAAGCTCAATTGCAAACCGCACCTGAACTGGAGACAAGGGTCGTGTTGTCTCTGAAAGAAAGTGGCCATGTTTTTCTAGCACTGGATAACCCCTTTAATACCACCCTACGTCTAATATAAATGTATAACCTATCTTGCACTCTTTGGCTGGGTTCAGACTACGGAATCTGCGTGCATACATTCCGGCGGATTCCGGCGCTTCCACCCGCTCACGGCAGTGCGCTTCTCCGCCTATCCCATAGACTCAATTCTATGGGCGGGCGAATTACCATTCTGCCGAAAGAATAGACTTGCAGCCATAGAATGGTGTCTATTGAGCCGGCGGATATGCACGGCACTGTGAACGGGTACAAGCGATGGAATCCACTGGAATTTATCTGCGGATTCTGTAGTGTGAACCCAACCTTTCCCTGTTTTTTTTTTTTTCCTCCTCATTCTTGCTTAAAGAGATGAGTGAACGTCGAGCATGCTCGAATACATCCGAACCCGAACTTTCGGCATTTGATTAGCAGTGGCTGCTGAAGTTGGATAAAGCCCTAAGGCTATGTGGAAAACATGGATATAGTCATTGGCTCTATCCATGTTTTCCAGACAACCTTAGAGCTTTATCCAAGTTCAGCAGCCCCCTCTAATCAAATGCTGATCGTTGGGGTTCGGATCGACTCGAACCCGAACCTAGTTCGCTCATCTCTAATCGCTTATGATGGATAAAATCCTCTACTCTTGGTCCACTCTGACCACACTCAGCTCCCTCTCTCCCCCTCCCTTTGTGGTCTGAGGACATATGATCTCCTCTCTGGGGGCTGAATTAGCTGTCTATTGATTTGGTAACCTGACCCCTAGGAGACATAATCTGCATCATCTCCATGCACCTGTGCTGCTTCCATAGACTTACATGTGTCCCTGAGACTAGGTTTCTGTAATATGAAAAGGTTCTATCTCTGAACCTTCATTTTTTGGACGACTGCGGAATCTACTCGTGCATAGAATGGAGTCTATGGCATGGGCGGAAATGCACAGGGCACAGGGAGTTCACGAGCAGGTGCGAGCTGCGGAATCCGCGATGGGTTTTCCGTCGGGATTTCGTAGTGTGCACATACTATTAAGGGGAGACCAATATACCATGACTTCGTAGCATGAGAAGAGACTCTACCCACATTGGTCACAAAGTATTCCTGAATACTTTCCATCAGGGAGTACCTATGGGTCGAGTTTTTAACCAACAGCTCATTAAGTCACCAATGGCAGGCTGTACAATGTGTGCTGGACAAATTAAGGTCTACTATTAACGGGGAGTGGTCAGATCAGGTTATCCGTGGAATGTCTCGGACCCAAGATATTCCTGAAGAAATAATGCAGGTATGTGCCTCATGTGGGTGGGAGAAGGCAGTATATGTTTGTTTGTTTGATCAATCCGATCTGAATTTTTGGAACAGTGGAAGAAGGAAGGTGGGCATAGGGCCATCTTCAGTGGAGGGGTAAAGGGGACATAAAAGCCTCCTACTATTAGTAAAACGGGATATCGATGGGGGCAACAATTCAGAGACCTTATTAAGCACTGGCAAGAAACGCTGTATGCTCTGAGTTAGGGCAGTAGAGATTACATAAAACTATTGGTTTACCTTGTAGCTCTCCCACATCTTATCACATACCTCCCCTGGGGATCTGACCCCATATATCACACCTTAAGAGGACATAACCAATGGACCAAAATAGCTACCCCTGCCTGTTTTTGTCCATTGGGTTTGTAAAAAAAAAATAAAAATGCAAACTTGTAAGCAAGTTTTGTCAAGGTGCGTTACCTGCAAGAAGGCAATATATCTGTGTGGAAGATCTTCAACTCTTTAAGGAGCAGGTGCCCTTTCAGGTTAGAATTGAGCCCCTTTACGTTAAAAGACAAGAAATAGCCTTCAAGAAATAGCTAGTGCCTCAGTCAGAAGCAAGCAAGACTCATGGATTGTTTTGCTTTCACAATCAACTGTTTCCAGTAGGGGAACCCGTTGGAGTACATTTTTTTCTAGATCTGGCCTGTGTCCAGAGTAACGGGGGTGATGGAGGGACCGGTCCCCAATTAGGAAGGTTTGGGACTTGAATTTCCAGGGTCTTGCAGAACTAATCCAAATAAAAGGCAGAGCGTACGGAGGCTGTTCTCCTGTTACGTCTCACATTCAAACTAAGCGGGAGCCCCAACCTATATGGTATGTTTGAGTCCTGAAGATCTTGAAGAAGAAATTGAAGTATTCTGCACTTTTTGAGGCTTACCCAGGCAAGATCCGGTAATAACTGAACTTGAGTGCCTTCAAAGAGGATGGTTTTCATCTCTTTAATCTTCTTCATTATGGATTTCTTGACCATGAAATCTGTGACACAACAGATGGTAACTCTTGGTTGTGGATCAAGTTGAATGGTGTGGTCCTGGGGTGCTTCAAGAAGTTGGTTAAAGAGAGTATTGAGTGTTACCCTCAGATCCTAATCCTGAGGTGGTTCAGGAAGACCCCTCACTCGCATATTGTCTGCGACCCCGGTTGTCAAGGTCCTCCAAATGTCTCTGGTAGTCACATAAGACCTCATACTGAGCTTGAACCGTAGAATGCAGGTCTGCCACATAAGCTTGTGTTATCATGTTCCTCTTCCAACTTTTCTACTCTCCACCCAATGCTTTGTAGGTCTTGGGGCAAGTTTGCTATTTCCGCATGACATGACTCACACATCTTGGATAAGAGATTAAAAATACTCTTTAGTGGGTATATTCTGTAGGTATTTACGAAAAGGGTGGATTAGCATAGGGTCACAATCATTATTATCTGAGCCTGGTGACTGAGAACGCCACATTGCAGCCGACTGAGCAGGTGTTAGTGTAGTATATTTACTAATATGGGGACCATAGCCTGTATCATTGAGAAAACACTTTTTTGTGGTCTAGGTGGCACTGTTGAAGGAGTTAACAGTGACTGGGAGCCAGTAGGTAGCAATTCTGTGTTACCAGAAGCTGCCGCCGCCTGTGCCAAGATAGTGGGCGCTTGTGGCGCAGTTACTGTGCATAGGTCGGCCCTGTGTTACCCACTGTTTTTCCAGCAGTTTCCTGTCATTAGGGCTGTCAGCGGGGCTGTCCGACAGACTCCAGCCCTGAAATGTCTCCTCCTTCCTCAGGTGGGTGTGTGGAGTCCTGGGAAGGCTCTGAGAGAGCTGGCTGAGCGGACTGTGCAGGTGGCCGCTGCCGGACTTGCCGATAGGAATGCGTCCAGGGGTCCCGATGCTGGAGATCCTGGGACTGTATGTTTACCCTGGGACCTCATTGGTGCCTTCCAGAACAAGGCTTGAGGTAAGAGGGGTTTCTGGAAGGCTCTTGGACCGCTGTGCTAGCGGTCTCAGGACAGAGCTCCTTTCAGCACGTATCACTGCCTCGGCATCCGGCCGATCCCCCCCCCCCCCATTCAGACCTTTTACATTGTTGAAGTAAATGTGTTTTTTATTTATTATAATAACATTTAAGCACATACTGTAACCTATTAGAGACCATGATTAAGCGCATCAGCGCGGAACGCGTAGGTCCTGTCTTGAAGTACTAATTTTAATGAACAAATAAAAGTTATGTTTTAATGATCCACGTCCCTGAGTTCCAGCTCCATCACCTACTACTTCCAGCTTTTTGATGCATTTTGGCGTCTGGCCAACACCCAGGAGCTCGTGCACCCACCATGTGATTGAGCTGTATCACATATTGCTTGTCACATACTGTAATATATGGGCAGCAGTTGAGGTTGTAAATAGGATCATGTGTGTGACCTGTATCCAGATAATGTACTCTTCAATTCTAAAACTAGCAATTCTGAAGCTTTCCTAGTGACTTAAGAGGAAAGCCAGATCACGTCCATCTTCAGCTGTTTCTCCGTTTCCTTGGTGACCTTGATTAATCGATCTCTGAAGCTGATCTTTATGCACAAGGCATGTCTGCCAGACCTGGATCCTCTTTTAGGTTACAAACCCACTTGGCGGGTCTGCAGCGAGTCTCCATGCTGCGTTTTTGCAGCGAGACTCGCTGCAGATCCCGGCCCTATACTTTTAATGGCAGACAAACACGCAGCAGGGATGTACATCCCTGCTGCGAGTTTGTCTGCAGCCCACCCCATTAACCCCCCGGCCGCCGGAGCTGATACTTCACCTGATCCCAGCTCCGGCGGTTCCCGATGTCTTCAGCAAGCCGGAGCGGGGACCAGGTGAAGTATATGCTCCAGCCAGCCGGCCGCCCGATCGCCCCCCCGCAGCCCCGGCCGCCCGATCGCCCCCCCCCCCCTGCAGCACCGATCGCACGCCCCCCCGCAGCACCGATCGCACGCCCCCCCGATCGAGCGGCCGGGGCTGCAGGGGGGCGTGTAAGCGATCGGTGCTGCGAGGGGGCGTGCGATCAGGCGGCCGGGGCTGCGGGGGGGCGATCGGGCGGCCGGGGCTGCGGGGGGGCGATCGGGCGGCCGGGGCTGCGGGGGGGGGGGGCGATCGGGCGGCCGGGGCTGCGGGCGGCTGGCTGGAGCATATACTTCACCTGGTCCCCGCTCCGGCTTGCTGAAGACATCGGGAACCGCCGGAGCCGGGATCAGGTGAAGTATCAGCTCCGGCGGCCGGGGGGGTTAATGGGGTGGGCTGCAGACAAACTCGCAGCAGGGATGTACATCCCTGCTGCGTGTTTGTCTGCCATTAAAAGCATAGGGCCGGGATCTGCAGCGAGTCTCGCTGCAAAAACGCAGCATGGAGACTCGCTGCAGACCCGCCAAGTGGGTTTGTAACCTTACAGCGTGGCTCTGTTCTGGCTCATGGAGAAGGATGCCAAGCTGGGGTGCCCCTCTATAATTGACAAAACTTGACCTGTTGGTGGTCTTGAGGACTGGAGGTGAGAAACACTGCAATAAGGGATAAGACAGCCTTTTTAGTTGGGATCCGAGGTGGCCTACAAACTTTATGGCCAAGATGGCTTAAGCCTACATCATACTCCATGGACAGGTTAAAGTTGTACTCCAGCATTTTTTTTTTCTTTCAGATCAACTGGTGACAGTTATACAGATTTGTAATTTACTTCTATTGAAAAACCTCAAGTCTTCCAGTGCTTATCAGTTGCTGTATGTTGTGCAGGAAGTGATGTATTCTTTCCAGTTCGACACAGTGCTCTTTGCTGCCATCTTTGTCCATGTCAGGAACTGTCCAGAGTAGTAGCAAGTCCACATAGAAAACCTCTTGTGCGTATCCTTCTTCTCAGAATTCCCAATTGGAGCTTAAATATAAGTCTCTCCGGAATCCCGGCCAGAACAGAGAGTCACGGCTCAATGTGTCCATCAATCACATGACTGTCTTCTCTGTGAGCGCTCAGATGGCCTGGGATACACAGGACTTCCTCTTTTCTGACTGTTTCCTGTTTTTTGAGAAAAAGAGTCAGAAAACAGGAAGTGCTGTGGTTTCCATGATATCTAAAAAAAAATTATGTATATAGCAAACTTGCTTTATATCACATCTACTAATGATTTAGATTTTGAAGGTTATAACGACAGCGACACTTTAATGAGATCATTTGGGCAAATGTAATTTTTGTTTCATTGTTTTTTCCCCAAATTCTACTTTTACCTCTGAAAACATAAATAACCATATGTGGAAAAAAATCTAGGTAGGGCAACAGTTAAATCTGTAGGCTTTTAAAGTAGACTGGTCAGTCCAACAAGATGTCTGATCTGCCAGCATTATGTTATGGAGCAGGAGGAGATGAGCAGATGGATATACAGATTTTAGGGAACGAACATGAACTTGTATCTTGTAAATTAAATTAAAGAGATTTTATGGGCAAAACGTAACGATGAGCAATCCATGACAGATTGACAGACACACTATACAGTGAATGGGGCCAGAAGCAGCTATCTCTGTCACCGTGTAGTGGTGTACGGCAGCTGAGCTGAAGCAACCAAGTCCCATCCATACACAGTGAACAGAGACAACTGCGTCCGGCACCATTGACTGGGTAGTGCGTCCACTGAACAGCTGATCGATGTAGGTGTCTGCTACCTGATGCTTTCCTGTGGATATCCCATCAGTATGTTATGCCCGAAAAAAAACCAAAACTTGAGGCCGCCTTTACATGTACGAGTTTGCAGCAGATTTCACACTGCGAGTTTGTCATATTTTCATTCCACTGCGAAAATGTAATGACAGCCATGTCTATTTAGCTGCATTATTGCTAAAAATTGCTAAAAACTAGCCCATGCTTACTGGCCCGCACTCCTGCTTGAGTCTCCAGATCCCGGCTCACTGACGGCCCGTGTGCGATGCCCTGGCCCCTGGGGGCCACTTTCGCAGTGCTGGTGTTATGAGCGGGCAATAACCGGGGCAGCTGCAGGGGTTATACTTGTCACGGTATAGGCCTGAGGGCGGCACAGCTGTAGGGCCGGTCTGTGGAATCTGCGGGTGATGTTGGGCATGCGATTCTTCGCTGCACCTAGTCAGGGCACCAGCTAGTGGACACCAATGCCAGGGTTCAGTAACAGCAGTTTTATTATAGATGAGGTAACTAGTAGCAACAGTTCTGTCCGGATGCAACCGGGGATATAGCAGGCTTTGACAAATAAAGCAGGAGTGGTGCTGCATAGGCTGTGAGAATACGTGCCGGATGATGGGAGTAGGAGTATGAGAGAAATAGCGTTGCTGGGTGGATTAGCTTGAGAATAATACTTGCTGTGAATCCTTGCAGCGATGAGGAGAGATAACGGAATGACACCCAGATGAGAGAGAAGACTCCGGACACTTGAGCAGGCAGATACAGCCGAAGACTTGAACACAGCAGAGCACTCGATCCACAATTCTAGTGGTGAAGTGGGAGCTGCAAAGAAGAAGTCCAACTCCTGTGAGGTAGGAGAGGGACGACACACACCCTCCTTGCTTGGGAGCAGGGGGAAGACTAACTTGTTAGGAGGAAGTGGGAGGTCACATGGTTGCTCCTGGCCAGAGCTAGTCGGCCATTGGAGGAACCGTGGTTACAGGGCACTGGCACGGTCACGTGATCTACAGCCTTGCATACCACTGTACAATGTAATAATACACAGGAATACATGAGAATACACATGAGAATGCACATTACCAGAGAATACTAGGGGAAAACCAGCAGCAGTTGCAGTGCAAACACTTACAAGAACAGGCATGGACACAGCAATAGAAATGGCCATAATAGGAGTAGTAGTCCTTGCGTTCTGGGACACTGCATACCTCCCTAGCAAGTTTGAGCCGACCTCGGCGAATCTAGAAGGCAACAGACATGAATAGACTGGACAACCAAACAACAGGAATGAATGACGAGAGTGAGTGTGATGAGGTGTGTGTTTCCCACGCCCAAGGCACAGGTGAGAAGAGAGAGAGAATGAGGAACCCTAGTGGCAGGACTTCACCTAGGGGTGCCTAACGTACTCTGGCGACCAGGTAGCTAGTGCGTGAACCATCTGACGTGTAAGCCAGGACAACTTAACTGCTGGCGGGTGACCCTCCATATTCCAGCCAGTTAGACAGTAGGTTTTCTGTTAAATGTGTTACCCTACTGGAGGAGAACGTGAAGACCTGTGTACTACCTTGGCGTGTCTCTGTGAAGTGACTTGGACACCTGAAAGAGAAAAGAACAAAATAATAAAAGCAAACATACATGGGGGCCCCTTACATACCGGTCAATCATACAACACAATTATCCAATAGGCCAAACACACGAAAAGATATCCAAGGTGCAATATGTATGGACCAGTGTGAATGTTAGGTATGACTATGTGTGATAACTACTGTGTTGGGACAAGACGGAGGTGAACAGACACTGGAAACAAAAAGGAAGGAAAACACAAAAGACAACAAATACTGCGAGGTCTTGAGGAGAACTGGCTCACATGAATCTGAATGAAACCTGAGAGAAATCTGAATGAAAATCTGAGGAAAATCTGCATACAAACTGGCTCAACTAAATCTTTCCAGCTATAGATATGATAATAATACACAATACTGAGACTGGATGAGAAAATACACTCCTACATAATCTGGACTTTCTCTGAGGTATATGTAAACTGACTTCCCTTACTCAGAGGAGGAGCTATCTGACTTAGACACTGTAAAATATACTGTTTTACAAAAGAGGCGCTCTACTCTGAGGCAATCTATGTAACCTTGTGCTTACTCAGAGGAGGAAATACAAAGACTTTGATAACACCGGAATGCAATAGTAGAAAAAGTGCAATAATACCCTGTGTGGAACACACAATCACAGGAAAGTGCATTAGGAAGGAATGGGTTAAGTGTCTCTGTTAGGTAGAGTCTCTTTTAGGCAATTGGAACATCGTCCGTGTAAAAGGCTCTGGGACAGGCACTAGAGAACCTTTTGTTATTGTAAGTGTCCATCAGCTCATGGCTGGTTAGTACAGGGAACTTGGTCAGGAGGACCAGGCACGAACCTTAAACGTTGCAGGAACTGGAACAAAACAGTTAAACAACAAAACAGTTTAAGGGCTCTGGTCTCAATTATTGGGAAGAGGCAGGAGGAACCTCATTAGGCCCCTTCTTTGTCTCCTGCTTCTTCTCCCATGGGTAGTAGAAGCGTGGAGGGCCTGGAGCAGCAGCATCGCTGGGTGCAGTAGTGACCACAACACTAGGGGTTACCGTGGTGACAGGAGAAATGATGGGGGCCACATGATAGGTAATCGTAGTGGTGGAGCAGGCAGCTTTAGCCACAGCAGCAGGAGCAGAAGAGCAGGCTGCAGTGGTAGTAGATCCAGCAGCTCCATAGGCAGCTTTTAGGGAGCCTAGGGGCTTAAAGTCTTGCCAGTCCTCGTCCCAGTCTTCTGAAGGAGTTGGCAGAAAGGGCCTCTGTATAGCCTTTTTAAGCCTGGTCACAGCTGCAGCCCAGGGACCTTTTTGACCCCCCACCAGGGTATATTCCACAATTTCCCCAGGGGTAAGGTTATTCATGTAGCCCGGCTGGTACTCCCCCATAACAGCCCGGCGATTGACTAATAGCAGGAGGCCGGTGTAGGAGTCCATCACTAAGCCATAACCCCGCTTCTTATCGAACTTAGTGACGGTGCCCCTCCTTCTCTCCAGGGGGGCCTCATCCGGCTGGGGTTGCTCCAGCTTGTGAATGAAGAGCCGCTCAGATGCAGCATCCGACTCCACGTAAGGAGTGTAAGGGTGATCCCACAGAGGAGCATATACGGGATAGGGCACCTGCGGTGGTGGCCTTGCTAGGCCGGCTTGGTTGGAGTGGGTGTTGCTGGCCACGGCGGCGGTAGCTGTAGCGGCAGTCGCCCTGGTGTCGGCAGCTTTAGTCGCCGGAGGCAGTGCGGCAAGAGCCTGGCAAATCTCCTCTGCTAAATTCACTATCCTGGGCTCGTCCCGGAATACCCACTGAGGCAGGGGTGGCGAGTCGCACTCTGGGGGTCGCCATAGGCCGGGAACTTTGGAGGCCCTAGCCGGATTCCCCTCTTTAGGGCTGGGGGCCGAGGCTACTGGAGCCGGGTCACTCACATGCTGGATGCTCTCAGGTGACACGGATCCGCCGGTGGAGAAGGCCAGGTCGGACTCGCTGGAACGGCCGGGCTCCGGGGAAGGACTGGTGGCGGGTGACGGTCCTCCGTCCGGGTCAGCGCAGAGTGGAGTGGAAGCCCGGGTGGAACCTAAGTCGTCCGACGCAACGGAGCCCCAGCTGGAGTCGCTGTCTGGAGGTAGCGGAACTAGCAGACACACTGGATCGATCGCTGGCAGAGATACGGAGGGCTCCAGCTGCACTGGTGCGGCAGCGGCAGGTACACACTCCTTGTAGGACGCCATCTTGCCACACTCTGGCCCGAACTTGTAGCAGGAAGGGGAGGAGCGCCAGGCTGAAGGATCAGGTTCCAGAATCTGCCCAGCAACAATAACGTCATCCAGCCCGGGCAGCCAACCAGGAGCAGTCAATGGAAAGTCTATGGCGCCGGGCGATTCCCGCGCTTTGGCAGCATGGCTGTTAACCCCCTCCTCACCGGGGTATGGCGCAGCCAGAAATTGAAGAAGACGGCGGCCATCTTGTGTACAGTTCAGGGCCCGAAACACTTCAATCAACCACATAGCAATCAGCAAAGTCTCTAGAGGGTTTCAGTACAGTTCTGGGGGCATTGACAGTTGGCATAACACAGTCTGTATCCTGTTTGTGACGCCAAAAATGCGATGCCCTGGCCCCTGGGGGCCACTTTCGCAGTGCTGGTGTTATGAGCGGGCAATAACCGGGGCAGCTGCAGGGTGTATACTTGTCACGGTATAGGCCTGAGGGCGGCACAGCTGTAGGGCCGGTCTGTGAAATCTGCGGGTGATGATGGGCATGCGATTCTTCGCTGCACTTAGTCAGGGCACCAGTTAGTGGACACCAATGCCAGGGTTCAGTAACAGCAGTTTTATTATAGATGAGGTAACTAGTAGCAACAGTTCTGTCCGGATGCAACCGGGTATATAGCAGGCTTTGACAAATAAAGCAGGAGTGATGCTGCATAGGCTGTGAGAATACGTGCCGGATGATGGGAGTAGGAGTATGAGAGAGATAGCGTTGCTGGGTGGATTAGCTTGAGAATAATACTTGCTGTGAATCCTTGCAGCGATGAGGAGAGATAACGGAATGACACCCAGATGAGAGAGAAGACTCCGGACACTTGAGCAGGCAGATACAGCCGAAGACTTGAACACAGCAGAGCACTCAATCCACACTTCTAGTGGTGAAGTGGGAGCTGCAAAGAAGAAGTCCAACTCCTGTGAGGTAGGAGAGGGACGACACACACCCTCCTTGCTTGGGAGCAGGGGGAAGACTAACTTGTTAGGAGGAAGTGGGAGGTCACATGGTTGCTCCTGGCCAGAGCTAGTCGGCCATTGGAGGAACCATGGTTACAGGGCACTGGCACGGTCATGTGATCTACAGCCTTGCATACCACTGTACAATGTAATAATACACAGGAATACATGAGAATACACATGAGAATGCACATTACACTTACCAGAACAGGCATGGACACAGCAATAGAAATGGCCATAATAGGAGTAGTAGTCCTTGAGTTCTGGGACACTGCACGTGCAACCAATTAGTTCACTGTCCTGCTGCAGACAGTGATTGGCTGGGTGGGCTGTCATTGAGCCAAGACCTAGAAACTCAAGCAAGAGTGCGGGTCGGTAAGCATGGGCTGGTTATTATTTTTACTAACATAGCAGCTAAATAAACATGTCATTACATTCTCACAGCAGAATGCAGGGCCCTAGGCTATAAAGGTAACGAGTATCGCAGCAGATTTTACTGTGAACCTCGGTATGTGTGAAGGCAGCCTCTAAGGAGTACTCCAGCTGAGACCCTTTTTTCAGAAATGCCCTGTAAGAGTGAAAACAATAACATCCACTTATATCCATGGCTCCAGTGCCGCCGTCCGCTTTTGGCCACTTTAGTGTCTTTCTCTTTTGGTCTTGCGATGTGATGTCACAGGCCTGATCTAGAAGCGGGACACACGCTACAGCTGCTGAATGGCTGAGCAGAACTGCAGAGTCACATCTCAAGACCAGGAAGCCTCCAGTGTGGTGGAATGCAGACAACAGTGCTGGAGTCAAGGAGGTAAGTAGATGTTATTGAAAAAGAGGTCCCAACCGGAGTGCTTATTCTAGGCTTTTAAGTCCAATGGTAGTTCTAGTGCTTATTCTAGGCTTTTAAGTCCAATGGTAGTTCTAATCAGTGGCTGATATCTATCTATCTATCTATCTATCTATCTATCTATCTATCTATCTATCTACTCTCTTACAAGGAAGGTGGTTTGTTATTTAGTGAGACGGCCCATTTGACTCTAAACCTAGAATGAGCAGGAGTTTCAATTGGCTGAATCCCCAAAACCCTATATATGCCTGTGGCTATGTTAACATTTGGTATGAGAACGGCCGTTCCTGGCTCGGCCGGGTCACAGAATGGCCTGTCTCAGAAAAGATCATCCTGGCCTGTACTGCAGTAGCGGCAGGATAATCTTTTGCGCCGCTGAGTTCTGATGCGGGTGCATTCCATAATGTGCACTGACAAGGGTTTTCTTCAGGCGCTATTCAATGAATAGAAGTAGAAATAGAAAACTGACAGTCAGTTTTCTACGGCGCCACAAGGGATCCCAGGGAGTATACCTGTATACCCGGGATACCCTATATCCTAAAACGTCAATATTGTCTGTGTGCTAAACTTGATAATACTTAGAAGTTGACCATTTATTCCACAATGCTTCTACTTTTCCATAATTATGGTGATAAGCTGCCATAGATCACTCCATCTGACAATTAAAGTTAACCGAGGTGATTACCTGTTGTTTGATAGTGGCAATGGGGGACTTCCAATGACGTCCAATAACTATTTTGGCTGCTGCTAACACATGATACACTATAGAGCGTTCCTCCAGAGGCATATCAATAATTTCTAAGTGTAAAAGGGCACATTTTGGGTCGCAAATAAATAGTTTTGCCAAAACATCTGTTAGGATTAGGTTAATGGAGTTCCAGAAGGGGCGTATTAGAGTACATGACCAAAAAATATGAATGAGCGAGCTTGTGTCCACCCCACATCGCCAACACAAACTGGAGCATGTAGGATAAATTTTTGCTAGTTTGTCTGGATTATAGTACCAGTTATATAGGATCTTCCTGGCAACTTCTAAATGATTAGTACATTTTGAGACCAGAGATGGTAGTCTAAAGGCTCCTTTCCAGTCATCCATGTGTATATCAGCCTGAAGATCATTACCCCATTTACTAAGGCAGGGAGATCTATTGTAAACGTAACCTCACATATAGCCTGGTATGCCTTAGAGATACCTTTTTTCAATTTTGTAGTATTATAAAAGAAAAGTTCATATAGCATCTTGGGTGAAGACAGGCCCGCACACCCCATATAGGTAATGCCTAATTTGCAAGTATTTATTTAGATCACATTTGGGAAGTGCATATGATTCCATAAGGTCTATAAAAGACAGTAAGTGAGAACCTGACCACAATCGGCCCACCGTGTGCAACCCAGCTTTAAGCCATAAGGATAGGTTGAGATTGGGGATGTTGTGAGATAGGTAATCCAGTGGTTGGTCTTTTATTCTAAGTGGAAGTAGACCATGAGGCATTACCACCCTACTCCACACTGTAATACTTGTTTTCAGGGTGATACTAAGGGCAAGGGTGCTAGGTAACGAGCCTGTCATGAATAGAGCATTTAGGAGTGTTGGAAGAGATCTAGGAGCTATACCCCCTGTTCTATATGCACCCAGTGTTTGTCATGATTTGGGTGGAACCATTGCCTGGTTTGATCCAATACGGTGGCATAGTAGTAATTTTGCACATTGCGAAAACCTAGTCTACCATTGGCCACCGACAAGTAAAGTATTTTACTGCCAACCCTTGCCCTCCTCCTATTCCATGCATAACGAAGAAGGGCCGCCTGTAATTTGTATAAGTAAGAGTTTTCGAGTGGGATAGACATATTTCTAAAATAGTATAGAATTTTATGTAAAATCTGTTTTTTCATCCATTTTTATGCATTTGTGTTCATAAAGGATCAAAAGGATCAAAACGCATTTGTTGTGATCCTTTTTTTTTTTTTTATAATGGAAGTCAATGGGAAAAAAAAAACGGATGCAGACAAATGCATCATTTATTTGCATAAAACGGATTGCAAAAATGTAGTGTGAACCTAGCCGAAGAGGAAGAGATGCCCAATGTTCTGTGCTGCAACCTCTTAGTATTGTCCGCTATTATGATTTATTATGTTCCTGCAAAGTGCATTCTCTAAAAACAAGTGAATCATGTATGCCGGGGCAAAATAGTTGTGGTTCACAGCACCACCATATCTTTCTGTTTATTAAATTGGTGATCTTGTAATGTGGAAACAAGCAGTTACAATGTGGTCACTGAAATAACACAATTATTTGTCAGTTTTAAACTCTTGTTTCCATTCTCTGACGACCGACGGGAAAACAAAGTGGAACTTTTTTTTGTAAGTTAATTTAATAAAGGGAAAAGGCCTTTATTAAAGGGGTGTTCTCATCTCAGCAAACATATATATTTTTTTACCTATACATTCATTTTGCACTTGCTTCCTTCTCCTGATATGCAGCTCATCTCCCCTACATTGCTCTGCACTAAAAGCACTGGTCTGCTAGTTGCTATTAGTTAAGCAGTGACGCCATTGAGCAAATTATTGCGATAATTTGCCGTTCATATACACTTAGAGAATTTCCCCTATTTTTCTATAGGACCTACAATATTCCTCATTCACTATGCCATGTTATGTCATAAACCTACACATGATAGTTTTGCACATGCATCTTACTCTTAAAGGTTGAACACACATGTGAGAGTTATTAAAATGCATTCACAAGGCTTTTCATACAGTGTGTAGGTGGCGAATGAAAAACTATTGTGCAAACTCAGCCGGCCTGAATGATGAGCAAAGTTTGCAAACGTTTGGGTTCAGCCAAACCTGTATGCTCAGCATTTGACTTTCGGTGGCTGAGGAAGTTAGATTCAGCCCTAGGGAGTCATGGAAAACATGGATACAACTTTAGACCATGTTCATGCACTGTACTTTTGCTATAAACAACGTCTGATGTTTATTGACAGCTTACGATTACATTAAAGTGTATGGAACAATGGCCTTGGTGTATATACACTATGTACACTACGGCTGTTATTCTTTGTGACCGCAGAAAATAATTGACAGGTCTTTTTTCCGCAGTTCATTGATCAGTGGCCTTAAAAAATAGGCTGTGCTGGAAGCCGTACTTTACACTGTGGTCAATGGTAAATTGGAGTGCGGGCACACCGAAATGTTCCTGCATTCCAATTGAAATCAAAAGATATTCAGGTGACATGTAAGGCATTGGCTGTTGTTTGACATGGCAGTGTTAAACAATGGCTGATGTTCATACCCAGTGTGAACATGACCTTAGGCTGTATCCAGTTTCTTTCTGGTAGTCCTAGGGCTGCATCCAACTTCTCCAGCTGCTGGGAGTCAAATGGCAAGAGTTTGGGTTCATCTGCAAATTTGCTCATCATTACTTGTAAGGTGAAGCTTTCTAAAAAGCTTAAAGGGGTTTATGAGTGTTAGAAAAACATGGCACTTTCTTCCAGAGACAAAACCACTCTTGTCTCCAGTTTGGGTGCAGGTTTTGCAACTTCAGTGAATTGGAGCTTAAAGGGGTTATCCAGTGCTACAAAAACATGGCCACTTTTCCCCCTACTGTTGTCTCCAGTTCAGGTGCAGATGCAATTAAGCTCCATTTACTTCAATGGAACTGAGTTTCAAAACCCCACCCAAACTGGAGACAACAGTAGGGGGAAAGTGGCCCTGTTTTTGTAGCGCTGGATAACCCCTTTAATTGCAAACCACACCTGAACTGGGAGACAACTGGGAATAGTGCTGTCTCTGGAAGATAGTGGCCATGTTTTCCTAAGGCTGCATAACCCCTTAAAATAAATCTATCGGAAAGTTTGCTAACTTTTATAGGTAATAAGTTAAAACCAAGTTAAGATCACTGAAACGATCCCTGTATTGTTCATTCAGCCATTTAAATGTATTGCTATCGACCACACATCCCTTATTTATACAGGGAGATGTGTGGCCCAAAGCAATTGGGTGGCCATTGTCCTGCACCTTGGCTGAGCGCTGAGACCTTTACATGGGAGAAGGAACATTTCTAGCAACACTCCTTGCCGATAATCGGATTGTGTGAAAGGGCCTTTAATCTTGCTGGGAGATAAACCACTGCCAAAAATCTTCCTCCACCCTACTGAATAAACATGAACGTGTATGTTTATGGGGAGGCCCGGGGGGATGACTGCATTTGGCTATTTTATGTCTATGGTCAACTTCATATGCATTTCAAAAGATGTCTGTCCTCCATTTCAGTTTTCTCTTAGCCAAAAAAATAAAAAGGAAACATTTTCCCGAAGCATGCACGAACAGATTCTTAAATCCTCAAAGTGGTTTACAATGCTTTTTTTTATTATTTCATAACTAAAGCTGTTTAGTTTGTAATATAAAACTTTAGTAATATAAAACTACTGTTTATTGTATGAATATAGCCAGGATTGTAAACTATGGCTGTTTTCTTTTTGGTTGCTTCATTTCGGCACATGTATCTATATACCATGGAAAAATAGCAAATAGCTGGGGTAGGTTCATTGCTGGGCCACCCCTTCAGGGCTTTTATACTGAAAAACTAGAATTTAGCATCTATATGCCATATCATGGCCGGGGTCTATTATCCAGCCTGAATATAGTTTTTTTTTTTTTTGTACATATGTCAACACATTATATCTTTGGAGGCACATATATGGAAAGGTATGTCCTTGGGACACATTAAGTTGGAACTATAAGGCCCCCTTCACACCTCCATGACCATTTTTACAATCAGGAAACACGGATAAGAAAGCCTTTCAAGAGTATTCAGGAAAATATCAAGAAACATACCTCCTCCTCCTCTAATTTCCCCTTTTCCCCTTCTCTTCACCCGCCACAACACTGAGGGTAGAACACAGCTTCTTGTGGCCTAGAGGCATAATGCTGGCCAGATGGGTGATTGACAGGGTCAGGAGCCAATGGCTCCCGGTCCTGTCGCACACTGCGCCACATTATCAAAGGGTATAAAATATATGCTGGTGTAAGCTGCCCACAAAAACCAAACACAGCCCAGCTTTCAGCTCTGGTGAAATGACAGAGAACATGTGATTGGTTGCTGTGAGCATTTTACACAAGTCTATATTTTACACCCTTTGATAAATCTGGGTTCTATGTGTATCTGATTAGAAGCTTGTTTAGTTAAAGGGACAGCTTCAGCACCTGGTGGTACTTGCCGAGTGCTGACGCCGTCCTGGGCTGCCAAGCAAAGCATCTAGAATTCCGGGAAGTTTCCATATTCGAATCTGGAGCTACTCCGGATGCCCCCTTCAGGTTCTATGGGGCATTTGTGCCAGAATTCTGGACAATTATATGTTATTTTCTGGGACTATTGTTCGTGCCCCATAGAACCCTATCCAGATTTCCGGATAAGCAATCAGGATAGATTTTCCTGACATGTGAAGAGGCCTTAGACTGGGGCAGTATATATCACTCTATGGGGGAGATTTATCAAACATGGTATAAAGTGTAACTGGCTCAGCTGCCCCTAGCAACCAATCAGATTCCACCTTTCATTTTTCAAAGAGTCTGTGAGGAATGAAAGGTGGAATCTGTTTGGTTGCTAGGGGCAACTGAGCCAGTTTCACTTTACACCATGTTTGATAAATCTCCCCTATAAGTCCACAATTTTTGGACGGTCTCCATTTTTTTATTTCATTTTATGGTGTGTGAACATAGCTTACGTCTGTTAAAATAGTGTCCAACTTTGTACTGATTGATTGGTCGGTATAAATCAGAAGTTATGCTAAGCCACAATACTTTGTCAGGCTGTGTAGTTTTACACGTGGCACAACCCGGTTTTTCATCACAATGGCTTTACATTGATTCAGTAGGACACTGTTATGAAGTCGTAGCCCCTGGTCCGGGCTGTAGCCCCAGATGTTAGAGATTTTTTGACTTTCCTTTTTTTTAATGCATATGGAATACATTGCTTGTCTAAAACCACCTCACATTCACCTAGGAAGATAAATCCCTATGTATGTTTCAGCACAGAGTTAAAACGGCAAGAAATATGAGATCACCTGGAAGGGAAGGAAACCTCACAGCATTCTTTCTTCACTCAAATGACTCTTGACGTCTCATACTGAAATGTATGTAGTTGTAAAACAAGACAACGGGAGAACAAGAGGGCTGGTAGGAGGGCGGCTTTGATGTAAACACCTGGTGCTACAAAGTAAACAACAGCAAAGACCGAAATGGGGACTCCTCCTGGCTGGTGGGTCCGCCGAGATGGATTGTGTTTAAGTTGACTTATGATAATTCAATGGCTTGATGCTTGGCCCCTGTGTCTTATATAATCAAGGTAATTAAATCCCTCTAGGCAGAGATGGAAAGCATTATACAATTTGGCACATGGCCTATGTTTGGTGAAAATGTGACAGGTTTCTAAATTTGGATATTGTACTTATTGGAAAATGTAATCACTCCAGTGCCGCTAGTAGCAGTTAGCTTTACAGCCGCGCTAATTGAAGCCCATAGCGGGCACATAAATGCCTCCGAAATATGGATTCCTGGTGTGGAATGACTAAGCCCCGCTGTTAATGATCCAGGCGTCACCGCTGACATAGTTAATCAGGTTCTAAACATTCTATATGTAATGTAAAGGGCTCATAATCAGAGCCGGGGCTAACGTTTGATGAAGATATGCAGCAATGCAGTTCAATAGACTAAACATTTATTGTAAGGAACTTATTTGGCTTGGTCTGACACATAAGACACACCATGGTCTGAAGTATGTGTAAGACAATTTTATAACATCCAACAAATACCAGACATCCAAGGCTAGAATGCACAGTAAGCCATTCACTCCAATTCAGTATGTCTTGGTTAACACTTAAAGGGGAATGTCAGTGATTTTTGTTTTATTTCTAAATCAACTGGTGTCAAAAGTTATATGGATTTTTAATTTACTTCTATTTAAAAATCTCCAGTCTTCCAGTACTTATCAGCTGCTGCATGTACTGCAGGAAGTGGTGTATTTTTTTTCCAGTCTGACACAGCGCTCTCTGCTGCCACCTCTGTCCATGACAGCAGGAGAGGTTTCCTATGGGGATTTGCTACTGCTGCCCTGGACAGTTCCTGACATGGACAGAGGTGGCAGCAGAGAGCACAGTGTCAGACTGGAAAGAATACACTACTTTTTGCAGGACATGCAGCAGCTGATACATACTGAAAGACGTGAGATTTTTTAATAGAAGTAAATTACAAATCTCGGGCACTTTCTGACACCAGTTGATTTGAAAGAAAAAGAAAAGTGCTGGAGTACCCCTAGATAACCCAGGAGTGGACGTACCGGTACGCCATGGGTGACTGTCCCCAGATGACCCTGGGTGTACCGGTACATCCTGGGGTATGAAGCGCGCTCCAGAGTGCGCTTCATAGGAGGTGGGGGCCGGCTGCAGTGAGCAGCCCGGCCCTCACTCTCAATGACAGGCTGCAGCGATCGCACTGCAGCGTGTCATTGACCCCTTAAACGTCGCAGCGTTTAATTGTAAGTTACAGGGGCAGCCTCGTAGGTGAAAAAATAAAACCGTTATAAGTGTCACAATAGGCCAATTTTCTTAATAATTGCAAAAAAAGCATTTCATATAAAAAATATATAACATTAGAAACTCTGTCTAACCTGCATATGGTTGTGTTCCGACTGACCTATAGAGTAATGGTATCATGTCGCTGTTACCATATACTGCATTACGTAGACACAGGAACCCCCAAACATTACCATATTGCACTCTTTTTTACAATTTCACCAATTTATATCTTCATAAATAATATTTTTGGGGTTTCATCATACATGTTATGGTAGAATGAAAGACGACATTACAAAGTGCAACTATTCCTGTAAAAAACAAGCCTTACATGGCCTTGTAGATAGAAAACTGAAAGTGCTAGAGCTCTTAGAAGGAGAGGAGGAAAAAAAACGAGAACACAAAAATGAAAATTTGCGAGGTCCACTGGGTCATTTTGGGCCTGGTCCTCAAAGGGTTAAATATCTCTAGTCTATTGATGGCAAACATTGTCAGGCAGTCACATAATTAGCATGTGAGCTATTTGAGGACAAAAATTCTATTTACTTGCCAAGGGTAAACCACCTCCCGCATTAGAAGATACCCTTAACAATATGATATGATATCAATGCCAGAAACAGAAGTCTGATTTATGTGATTTCTGCCACAGTCTGATCTAAATAAAATATAAACAACTGGAATTTCTCATATCAATTTTCAGTTATATAAGACTGTATCTAAATATAAATATGTAATCAGGAGAGAATGATGTCAGCCACTTCCTAAAGTCTGCATAAGGCTTACCTTGCAGGAAATCATAGGGTGGACATGTGTAGTCAGTAATCATTAAGGATCAAGTATTAAGCAACCGCTTCATGGAAATGATAATGTTGGTCGACTCAGCTGACAAATGATGGGATGATGGGAATCGGTGGCAGGAAATAAAATAGTAACACAAAATAATTGTTTGATTTCCAACACACAAGAAAAGCATATTCATCTGCAGTGGGTGCTGGTAGGAAAAGCGCAGCTTAAAGTCGTGATAGATTTAAATGATCGTTTTTGACAAGTTAATTGACTGTTTATAAAAAACAAAAAGCTAAGTATTACTCCAAAATCAAGGCAAATGGATGTTCTGTAATACAGCAATTACTCACAAATGTTTAGCTAAGCTCTGCAAAACACCCCTTCATAATGCCGGCAGTTTTACATTGAAGATTCAATGCCTCCTGTCACCGGCCTATTCACCAGACTGAATATATATATTTTTTTACTATAGCAGAATAAATTATGTAAATTCTTTCTACAAAACTAAGTTTTGTCAATTCAGGGTTACTGCAATGCCATTGCAGGAGATTTTTTTTTTAATCAATAGGGGTTGCAATCACAAGCAGTTTTGCAATATACTTTTTTTCTTTAAGTTTTACAACATTATACATATGGCCAGTAGGTGTCTCCCTTCACATTTAGTAACAGACAATATTGGGGGTGCTCGCATTGTATGGTCAGCTCTCCTGTCACACAGCACCAAAACCTCTGTAACCACACACTGACATTATACTGACTGAATTGTTACAAAACAAAGGGCATTGTCACCTGGTAAGCTACATAGCTCATAATATAATTAGCAAAAGTTAATAATATAATTAACCTAAGTAAATTGCCCCCAGTTGATATACAATCTGCATAATGAACAGGTGTCTTTGCTTGTGTGAGCGCCCAAAGGACTGGGACTTCCTGTGTTTGGTCTTTATTGGTCTCCCAGGGAGACTTCAAATAGACCAAAAAATAAAAGTCTTATAAGGATGGTAACAGAGCAATTGTAAAACATTTAGGGGGAGATTTGTCTTAGTTGCCCCTAGCAACCAATCAGATTCCATTCCATTTCATTCCTCACAGATTCTTTGAAAAATGAAAGTTGGAATCTGATTGGTTGCTAGGGGCAACTAAGACAATTCTACTTTACACCAGTTTTAAAAATCTCCCCCTTAGTTTTTTTTTAAAGGTTTACATTTTTTTAAAAGCAGTCAAAAAATTAAAGCGACTCTGTACCAACAATCTGCCCCCTAAACCATTTGTACTTTCAGATAGCTGCTTTTTAATCCATGATTTGTCCTGGGGTCTGTTCGGCAGGTGATGCAGTTATTGTCCTGAAAAACAACTATGAAACTTACAACCCTGCGTCAAACTGGCGTGGCCTAGAGTGTCTGTGCATTAGGCTGACACACCCCTCTGTCCCATCTTCTCGCCCTCTTCACCATTAGGAATGCTCCAGCCAGGTATTCTCCTATTCCTCACTTGTCTGAACACTGCACAGATGCATTAACGATCCATCCCATGTACCGTGCTCACACAGGTGATGAATAGTAGAAAATCTGTCTGGAGCATTCCTAATGATGAGGAGGGTGGGGAGGAGGGACAGAGAGGATGTGCCAGCCTAATGCATACACAATCTAGGCCACGCCAGTTTGACACAGGGCTGCAAGATTAAAAGTTGTTTTTTAGGACAATAACTGCATTACCTGCCAAACGGACCCCAGGACAGATGTTGGACTAAAAGCAGCTATCCGAAGGTACAAGCGGTTTGGTGTGGGCAGATTGTGGGTATTTAAAAATAAAAAGTTAATTATATTAAAAATATAATTTGCCTAGATCATTGAAATGAAAATTAAAACAAATAGCTTTTTCAATTTCACTGCACAATTTTTTTTCAGTCACTCAGCATATTTTATTGAAAAATTAAGTCTGTCATTGCAAAGTAGATCTGGTACTGCAAAACTAAGGGCTTGTGTGGGTCTCTAGGTGAAAAAATACCAGCGCTATGGACTTTTAAACACAAGGAGGAAAAAAATTAAAGTGCAAAAATGAAAATTTGCCCGGTCCTGAAGGGAGTACGCTTTAAAGAGTTATGCCTCACTTCTCAGAACAGTGATTGACCAAGAAAGCCGCTGTATAGAAGACAACTGTGAAGAGTCAACAATGGCAAAAAAGCACTGCAAACTTAAATAAAAATATGGCGCTGGTTTCTTTGTTGTTTGTATGATTTGGCATCATGGCAGCAGACTAGTTCTCTCCAGGATGCCATGTAACCACAGGTAGTTAGCAAGAGAAGGGAGAGACTACTGTGTGACTGTGATTGTCTTAGGACCATGTGATCAATCTGTGGGCAAGTTCACATAACATGGGCAGGGAGTGTAATCTGTGATTTGTCACAGCACAAGCAAGAGGAAGAAGCCGTCATAGCAGAAGAACAAGATTAGTGCTGGGTCCTGACAAGTGAACTGTGCGAAGCTGCTGGTTCAGAAACAATCCCGCCCTGTGCTACTGCTGTTTACATCATGGAAAAAAGTGGCTTATAACTTCCATCAGTGACAGAGAAGACATTGGTAGTATATGAAGTCTACCTACACTTCTATGTCGGGAGAGGCAGCTGAGGCCAGAAGGTCCTGGAGCGGGATTATGACATCTGAGTAAGTTGCACTTAAAGGGGTACTCCAGCGGAAAAAAAAATGTCAGAAAGCGCCAGAGATTTGTAGTTTACTTCCATTAAAAAATCTCCCGTCTTCCAGTACTTTTCAGCTGCTGTATGTCCTGCAGGAAGTGGTGTATATTTTTCCAATATGAAAAGCTGGAGAGGTTTTCTATGGGGATTTGCTACAGCTTTGGACAGTTCCTGACATGGACAGAAGTTTCAGCAGAGAGCACCGTGTCAGACTGAAAAGAATGCACCACTTTTTTGCAGGACATACAGCAGCTGATAAGTACTGGAAGACTGGAGATTTTTTTTTAATAGAACTAAATTAGAAATCTCTTGCACTTTCTGACACTGGTTGATTTGAAAGAAAAATGTTTCCTCTGGTCTACCCCTTAAATCGACACAGAGACTTGCTGCAAGTGTGCACCTTGTATATGTGTATGTTTCTTGTATCAAGTTCAAGTGCCTCCTCTAAGTAAAGTCTGTGACTGTCAAATCATTGGTTCATTACCTCCTCAGCAGGGTGGTCACCATCAGCAACCCTACCGCCAGCCTGTGGAAGCCATTATCCTACACCTACAAGGCCACTACTCATGTTTCATCCATCTTACAAACGTCTTTTATAATAAATAAAAGAGGATTCTTTGGTTGTGTCCATGTGAATTTTTCTCTAAATTAGACATTAACATGTTAGGTTGACGTTATATAGATGTGTAAATTACTTCTTTTTAAAAATAACTCATGCCTTCCAGTAGTTATCAGCTGCTGTATGTCCTGCAGGAAGTTGTGTATTCTTTCCAGTCTGGCAGCAGGGAGCATTGTGTCAGACTGGAAAGAATATACCACTTCCTGTAGGACATACAGCAGCTGATAAGTACTGGAAGAATTGAGATTGTTGAAATAGAGGTATATACAAGCCTGTATAAAGTTCTGACACATTTTCCCCCCTTTCAAGTACCTCTTTAAACGGAATCTGCCAGGTCTTGGTCCCTACCTAAGGTGCTGACAGTGTGCTGTAGCTGGCAGTCCCCTAGTGAGCATGGTGACTTTTGGTAATTTTCTGGGCAGTGGATTATCTCACATCTCCTACTGTAATGAAGAGTCAAAGAGGAGTTGTTTGTGCCGCACTCTGGCACACCTCTGCACTCCTTCCTCCTACCTCTTCTTCATGAATAATCAATGCTGCCCAGCCTCCTGCTCGCTCAGCTCTCAGTTAGTGTCTCTGATTGCAAATCAGTCCTCTGTAGGCAGTTTATGTCTAAAAGAATTACTCAGACATAGTTGTACCTCTCAGCCCAAATGTGTTGAAGCTGTGGTCTAGGGGTAATTCACCTGTCTAGAGACTGGCCAGCAGTTCATTCTCTGGTTCAAATTTCCTGATGGAAATTAAGTTAAGGTCTGTATCTGAGTGTTTTTTTCAGACATAAACTGCCTACAGAGGACTGATCTGCAATCAGAGACATTGACTGACTGGCTGAGCAAGCAGGAGGCAGCATTGATAATTCATGAAGAAGAGGGAAGAGGAAGGAATGGTGAGGCATGCCAGAGTGTGGCACAAACAACTCCTCTTTAACACTTTATTACAGTAGGAGACGTAAAATTGTACATAATCCGCTGCACGGAAAAATACCAAAAGGCGCCATGCTCACTAGGGGACTACCAGCTACAGCACATTGCCAGCACCTTAGGTAGGCCCGGGAGCTGACAGATTCCCTTTAAATGTTTTTACTACTCTTTGTACAGATGTATGGAATGATATATTTCTGTGACTATTATATATATGTGTTGCATAGATAGTTATAGAGAATCAGTTCTTTTCTACATCTTTTCCAGCCCAAGAGAGAAGCAGGCGGCGATGTTCCTGCCTTGTACTGATCCTAATTAGTCCTATCTGGTTTGTGTAAAATCAGGGAATGGGCAGCGTGCTACTTTTGCTTAGCTTGCAGCACTTGTAAAACAATGCTAAAAATAGCAGAATTAAGTCAGGCCTCAGCTAATATTAAGTATCATTTCCAAATTCTTATGTGGTCATCATGACAAAACACACTTGTGAAATCTGTTTGCTTTATCTACAATCTGCTTAATTAAACTAATCTTCTGGATCACAGTAGAGGTTTATCTGTTCACATAGGACAAAGCTTGAATGTATTACCTAGAGTTATAGACGCTGTAGGGTCTCTTGAGAAAAAGTAGGCCTTATTTAAAGACATGTGTCTGAGCTTTTGCAGAGTGCTGCTGTCATTCTTGTGCTTGCTTTATTTTAAAGGGGAACTCCGGGGAATAAAATATTTTCAAATCAACTTGTGTCAAAAAGCTATACAGATTTTTAAGTTACATCTATACGGTCTTTTTTACAATTATAGTGGTGCCTTGGATTACGAGCATAATCCGTTCCGGGACCATGCTTGTAATCCAAATCACTCTTAAACTAAAGCAATTTTTCCCATAAGAAATCATTAAAATCCAGACAATTGGTTCCACGTCCCAACAATAATGATTATCTATTCTGAATAACATGTAAAACAATTGAAACAAACATTTAGAAACATCTGAATATGTGATAGTATAAGTTACTGTACAGCTCTCATAAAAGCAATGATTTCTTTATCATAAATTCATTTAAAAGGCCTTTTAAAGGACAACTCCCGCGGGACCCCAAAAAAAAAAAAAACACAGACACACACAGACACCATACTCACCATCTCTCCGGTGACGATCGCCACTCGATTCGCCCGCCGTCCGCCTCTCCGTCGCCGCCGTCCGCCATCCAGCGATGTCTCCAACTTCCGGGTCCAGGGGATGGAAAAGGCTGCCAGTGCGCTTGCGCACCGGCAGCCTTTTCATTGGCTGGAGCGCATCACATGGCTTCCAGCAAGCTCAGCCAATCAGGGCTGAGCAAGCTGGAAGCCATGTGATGCGCTCCAGCCAATGAAAAGGCTGCTGGTGCGCATGTGCACTGGCAGCCTTTTCCATCCCCTGGACCCGGAAGTTGGAGACATCGCTGGATGGCGGACGGTCCGCATGTTCGGGGGTCCGAAAGTGGCGGAAGGGGGCCAGGCCGGGTATTTAACCACATTACAAAGTTATATAACTTTGTAATGTGTGTTAAATGAGCAAAAAAAAATTTTTGTGGGAGTTGTCCTTTAAGTGAATTTCTAATAAAGAAATTGTTGATTTTATGAGAGCTGGAGACTTCTCCTTTTTCTGCAATACATATGTATACTGACCAAAGGTCCGGGGTATCCTCCTAAGGAGACTTACACATTCATATTCACAAAGGTGTGCTGACCCATTTCTGGACTTTTCTAAGTTACTGTACATTATAGCAATCAGCATGTGGAGTATAATGTATAATAAGTGCATAAACCTACTGCAGATCCCCATAATGTAGTAGCGTAGTACAACAGGCTAGAATAGAGAAGCAGGGCTGCTGTCAGAGGTCTGTGTGGTCACATGACAGCAATAGGGAAGGGGTATGCTCAGCATGGACCAATCAGGAAGTGAGAATTACAAAGCTGTGCAGGAGGACAGTGACAGAAACTTTTCTATACAGCAGTGTGAATGGCTGAGTGTAAGTGCAGGTACATTATAGCAGCAATGTGTATAGCAGGAATGGAGAGGATGGGAAACACATGATTTGGAAGGTGAGGGAGACTTTCTGGGTCAGAGTACAGTGCTGTAGATCCCGCTGTGCAGACCATGCCCCTCCCCCACTACCCTTCCCACCCAGTACAGGGAACTCTTATATCAAGTTACAATTTTGAAAAAATGGCAGGAACTGTCCAGAGCAGTAGCAAATTACTATAGAAAACATCTCTTGCTCTGAACAGTTCCTGTCATGGACAGAGGTGGCAGCAAAGAGCACTATGTCAAACTGGAAAGAACACACCACTTCCTGCAGGACATACAGCAGCTGATAAGTACTGTAATGCTTGAGATTTTTAATAGAAATAATTTACAACTCTGTATAACTTTTTGTCACTAGTTGATTTGAAAACATTTTTCCTGTGAAGTACCCCTTTAAATGCAGTCCCCATATAGTGTCAGCCCCCCAGCCCTCATATAATGTCAATTTCCCTCGCAGAGATAACGCTGCCTGCAGGCACAAGAATGGCTTCTTGTGCTGTCAATCAGAGCACCCCCAATTTAACCATAAGCATGTCATTATACATTCCTATAGTTAAAGGGGTTGGCACAGCATAAAGTGGCGGTCCTGGCACTTGCCCAGGTTCATCTGGTGCTGGTGTCCCCTTTTGATTGAAGGGGTAATGCGCCCTGTGCAATCTGTGGACAGGTCGCAGAGCACAAAGGCCCGGCCCTGATCAAAACTTAAAGGGGTTGTCCAGGGACAAAATGTTTTCTTTCAAATCAGCTGGTATCAGAAAGTTAAATAGATTTGTAATTTACTTCTATTTAAAAATCTCAAGTCTTCCCATACTTATAAGCTACTATATATCCTGCAGGAAGTGTTGTTTGTTTACATTCAGAAACAGTGCTCTCTACTGACATCTCTGGCGGAGTCAGGATCTGTCCTGAGCAGGAGAGGTTTTCTATGGGGACTTGCTGCTGCGCTGGACAGGTCCTGACTCCGCCAGAGATGTCAGTAGAGAGCACTGTTTCTGAATGTAAACAAACAACACTTCCTGCAGGATATATAGTAGCTTATAAGTATGGGAAGACTTGAGATTTTTAAATAGAAGTAAATTACAAATCTATTTAACTTTCTGAAACCAGTTGATTTGAAAGAAAAAAAAATTTCACTGGACAACCCCTTTAAGTTTTATTTTACCAGAGCTCATTAAGAAATAAAACTTGCAGATTTTAATGTGGAAATTCTGTAAATTTTCCTCTGTGGAAAATTTACAGCATTCCCCACTGTGTAACACTACCTTTAAAGCTGGCAGGAGGTGTGTGTGGGAACATAATAAAGAAAGTATACTTACCCATCCCCATGCTCACACAGCGCTGCTGCAACGTCACATGCCTAACTGCCCGCTCAGCCAATCAGTGACTGGGAGGGACACCGCTGCAGTCACTAAATGGCTGAGCGGGGCAATCAGCAGGCTGTGATGTTGCAGCAGCAGATGTCGGATCGTGACTCACCAGAAAGCCGGCCAGGATGCCGCACTCCCCTGTCTGTATTTTTTTTTTTTTTTTTTCGTGAGACTTCTACTTCAAATTGGCACTGTCATTAAAAAAAACATAAATCAAAAATTGTAATCGATCGGGGTCTGAGTGCTCAGACTGCAACTGATCATAAGAGCGAGCCTGGAGAAGTATGTGCTTAGCGCATTCCTTTCCCGGCTCCATGTCAAGTGACCTACCGCGTTTCTCCCGAAAATAAGACAGTGCCTTATATTATTTTTTTCCACCCAAACAGACACTATGGGAGAGATTTATCAAACATGGTGTAAAGTGAAAGTGATTCCACTTTTTATTCCTCACAGACTGTTCGGATAATGAAATGAAATGAATCTGATTGGTTGCTAGGGGCAACTGAGCCCTATGTCTTATTTTTGGATGATGTCTCATTTCTGTCTCCCCAGGTCTCCCCGTCTGCTCTCTCTCCCCCGGCCTCCCCCCTTGGCTCTCTACCTGGACCCCCCCCAACATACTCACTAACGTCAAGGAGACCAGGAGAGTGTGGTGGGGTGCCAGGATGACAGTACCTGCGACGTGACGTCAGACGCATGTGGGGGCCATTGAACAGTGTGCCTGCGGTCCACGAGGGGATTGGGTGAGTGGGGTGGCTGGGTCGGTAGTTAGCAGCCCTACTTTTGGGGAGGTGTCTTAGTTCGGGGGGTGCCTTTTTTTTGGGGGGGGGGGGATTGTGCCGTATTTTAGGCTAGTTGGTAGGATAGTGGGGGGTGTCTGATTTTAGGTGAATGTCCGGGGAAACACGGTAGATGGACGTACAATGTAAGTCTATGGGTCAGCCTAGGTCTCAGACACAGAGTGGGGAGCGAAGCGTGTGGTCTTCTCCCTGCTCATTCTACTGATCAGTCAGGGTCTGAACACTCTGAACATAACTAAAGTTTTTTTTATAATGACAATGATAATGAAGTGCTTTTTAAGACAATATAATACTCTTATCATATCTTTACACACACACAAACACACACATCTTCATATCATATGGAAATTTGAAGATTAAGACACTAAACGGGTAACATAATACCCAAACAACTACTATGGAAAGAGGAACAAGAAAGAAGCGATGCAACAGCAGATGGCAGTGTTTCACTGCAGTGGTTAGTGTCTGGCAGTGCACCTCAATATATGGCAATAGTTAAATATGAAGAAATACTAATATTCAGCACTGTCCATATTTCATTGCATATGATGGTGATGTCATCTCTCTACAAAATGTTTAGACTTTACAAGAATGGTAGACTGGAAAACCCCAGAAACATTTCCTCTTCGTTGGACACATTGTTTTTAGCCTCAGACTTGATAGGGAAGAGCATTGTGTATTTCATAGCACTAGCTATGGTAGTATCCATTGTCCCCTTAAATCATATAGGTTCAACTTTATGGGGGACATGTATGAAAAGGCGTAAATGCCTTTTTTAGACGCAGATGGGGCAGATCGGTGTAAAAATATTTGCAAATGGTGTTTTTGCGAAAAAAAAATTCGCATCTGCCCCATCTGGGCCACCTTCGCCAGTGGGACGGAGAGGGGACGTTACAGGGGTTCGGCAGCACACAGAGGGGGTGCAGCCTCTGCAGAGACAAAATTATAGTGAAACCTTCACCAGCTCTGAGCTGGCGTAGGTTTCTAAATTTTCGCATGGACGGGCTTAGTTCGATCAGGATTTATGTAGAGGCAATGCGCCTCTACATAAATCCCCTGATCTCCGGAGCTGCTGGGACATTTGTAAGCCCGGCGTAAAAAACGTTGTACTTCATAAATGTCCCCCTATATCTTTAGCTAGAAGAATCTAATTTGTATTTACAATATGATAACAATAAAGTAAAAAATAAAAACAAATAGCTTTCTACATTCTTGTTTATAAGCAATGAGTGTTACACTAAAGGAGATTTTTTTATTTTATTTGTGTTCCTTAAGTCTCCATGACAATAATGGTACACAGTTAACAGGACCAGAAGCCCTGCCCTCTACATTGTATAGTGGTAGTTCCAGGTAATTTCAACTCAGCTCCCATTGAAGTAACATGTGATGACCCGATCAGTGATTGATTACCTATCCTGTGAATAGATCACCAATCCTATAATGCTGGAAAACTGGAGCAGTCCATTGATTTTTTTTCTTTTAAATCAGCTAGTGTCAGAAAGTTATACAGATTTGTAATTTTCTTCGATTTTAAAATCTCACATCTTCCAGTACTTAGCTGCTATATTTTCAGCAGGAAGTAGTGTATTCTTTCCAGTCTGACACAGTGCTCTCTGCTGCCACCTCTGTCCAGAGCAGTAGCAAATTCCTATGGAAAACCTGTCTTGCTCTGGACAGTTCCTGTCAAGGACAGAGATGGCAGCAGAGAGCACTGTGTCAGACTGGGAAGAAAAACCACTTCCTTGACAAAAAAAATGTTTCTCCGGAGTTCCACTTTAAAGCAACTGTGTACCCACAATCTGATCTTAACAAACCACTTGTACCTTCGGATAGCTGCTTTTAATCCAAGATCTGTCCTGGGGTCTGCTTGGCAGGTAATGCAGTTATTGTCCTAAAAAACAACTTTTAATCTTTTAATGCTCTAGGATTGTGACACCCCTCCATCCCTCCTCCCCGCCCTCCTTATCATTAGGAATGCCCCTAGAACATTTTCTCCTATTCCTCACCTGTTTGAAAACTGCACAGTTGCCTTAACAATCCAGTCCATGTGCAGTATTCACACAGGTGAGAAATAGGAGAAAATGTTCCAGGGGCATTCCTAATGATAAGAAGGGCGGGGAGGAGGGACGGAGGGATGTCACAATCCTAGAACATGGGTACTCTAGGCCACTCCAATTTGACATAGGACTGCAAGTTTTAAAGTTGTTTTTTTAGGACAATAATTGCATCACCTGCCGAACGGACCCCAGGACAGATCTTGGATTAAAAGCAGCTATCCGAAGGTACAAGCGGTTTGGGGGGGGGTCAGATTGTGGGTACAGAGTCACTTTAGGTAAGAAAAGACAATACATTTTTTAAGTGCAAACCTTTCGACTTTGAGTGTATCTGATTTATATACACCTGATATTTGGCAGCTTTATTAATAAGGTAGTCAGCTTAACCCCATGCTGACTGCTGCCTCCCACTTTTGTCTATTGGTTATGTCTGGTATTGCACCTTAGCCCCATTTAACTTGGGTACACTCCTACAGATGACCCTAATCTTTACAAAAAACTGTCCCAATGCATGTACTTAAACATATACCCTACAAATAAGAGACTAAATATATTTACAAAGGTACTTTATTAATAATAATAATAAGAATTAATTTACAAAAGTACAAGAAGCAGCACAGATTATTGGATGGTCAGGGAACAACTATATATATATATATATATATATATATATATATATATATATATGCTGTCTGGGAGTATATTAATGATACAGCAGAGCGCCAATCGGACCTCCGGCGGTCTGTTAAATTGATCGGGACCCCCGTAGGGGTTAATGGCAGGCGGCAGAGTGATCGCTGCAGTCATTAACGGTGAGGGCCCGGCTGCTCATTGCAGCTGGCCCCCACCTGCTATGAAGCGCGCTCCGCTCCGAAGTGCGCTTTATAGCATCTAAGAGACCCATGACGTACAGTTACGTCAAGGGTCCTCTGGTGACAGACATCCATGACGTAATGGTACCTCATGGGTCGTCTAGGGGTTAAACAGACCTCGCCAATACATAGGACAGCAAAGTTGCACAAAAATCGCATCCTGTCCTGGTGTTCCAGACCCAGTCACCCAATGCTGCGATTCGCTAAAATGCTATATCAAGGGTCAGCAGTTAATCTGAAATAAAAAAAAAAAGCTTCACCGAGTTTCCGTAAGGTAAGAAAAAAAGAATACATTTTTTTTAGTGCAAACCTTTCCACACTTGATATTTGGCTGCCTTATCACTAAGCCAGTCAGCTTAAAACAGAAATCCGGACTAGGGACTTGGCTGGTGAGGAGAGGTTGCAAAAAGTAACATGCTCTCACCTCCCCCGCTCCAATGCTGGTGCCGGTATCCCGCAGCTCCACTCCCCCTCCCCAGCACCCTAGCCTGGAGTTCTCCTGTAACCCCATGCTGACTATGTGCCTTCACTTTTCGTCTATGGGTTATGTCTGATGTGCACCTTAGCCCATTTAACTGGGGTATAATACCATACACAGCCTGTTGACAAAAGCTGCCATATATTTTGAGTCTTATACAGAGTTTTCATGTTAATAGGAAGATTTCAGCTTTCCATCTGACTGCAAACCTGTATGTCATGTCATTTTAGATTGTCAAAAGTTAAAATCTTAAAGTCCAAAGTTAAGTAAATGCTGACTTTTTAATAGACCGATAAAGCTGATATTCCAAATGGAATGTGATTTGTTTCATAGCTGTCACATATTATGTTACTGACAATGTTTCTTTCCATGAATTTATTATTTGCAGGGTTACAACCTTTGATAAATGACACTAAAATGACACATTGTATCCCACACCTGACAGTGACAGTGGGTTCCCAGCACATCGTATCGGTAATGCTCTTACTACCTGAGCCAAACCTTTATGGCGGATGACAAATGTAACTAACAACTATTTTTTGTCTTTTTTTTGCATATCTCTAGTCTCCCTAGGGTCATGTCCAACCAATGGCTACTTTTAGCGTCTGTGATGTATTATAGGACAATTAAGCTAAAGCATATGTAAATATCATAAAAATGCTTCTTATTTATGGGAATGTGTAGGTGTACTAACTATATGAAGCTCCATGAGAAAGATGCCTGGCCAGATGTGCGGTAATAGCTTCATGCTTTCCCGTGGCTTACATGATTGTTTCTTGTAATATCTATTATAACGGTTTATTTTTGCCAAATGTGGTCAGCTAATCCGGGCTTGTTCAGCCTTTGATACCTAATAGTGAATAGATGTTCAGCGAGGTTTGTAATTTTACTGCTTAAGCTGATTGAGTTCCCTTTGTAAGTGCTAGTGGAAATGTTCTCAGTGTATCACTTCAGTCACCCAGACTCTGGACAAATGCAAAATGTTATTTTCCATTATGGATTGTTTTCTTAGGAATATATGCCTGGCATTAGTCATTCTTTTTTACTGCTACTCATTCTGCCTCGGCCCGAATATACAAGGGTTTGAGCTCACTCTCCGGTGAAATAAAACATCTCATCTAGATATCTGATACAAGAGAGGAACATAGAATGGAAATTTACCAGAGAAAGCTTTGTGTAGTCACAAGGTCAGTGCTTCTACGTCTCGGCGTTATGGAAGCCAGTCGGCTTTTTCTTACTTACCTTAAATATGCTGGATAGTAAAAGGATACCGATAAAACAGAAAAAAAACTTAGGGCCCTATTCCACCGGACGATTTTCGTTCAGATTATCGTTAAATCGTTCGAATCTAAACGATAATCGTTCGGTTGAAATGCAGTTAACGATTAACGACCGAAGGAGAAATCGTTGATCGCTTTATAAGACCTGGACCTATTTTTATCGTTGCTCGTTCGCAAAACGTTCGCAAATCGTTCGCATTGAATAAGACAACGTTTGGTCGTTCGCAATAGATACGAACGCAACAGCGAAGAAATAGCGAAGAAAAAACGATCGCAATTACGATCATAAGTAACGATTATGGTTCCATGGAAATGAGTGAACGTTTTCAGGTCTTTCGAAATAGCGGTCGTTTGAGTTTGTTAATCGTTAACGATTATGCAAACGATAATCGTCCGGTGGAATAGGGCCCTTATAGGAGGTATAGCGTCCGGGTCATCATTTTTCATGTATAGCTGGAGACACATACATACATATTTAGGTAATACAGAAGGGGATGTGGCCTTTTGTGGGTGTCATTTGTGGGGTGTGGCTTGGAACCATGTGGGTTTTCCCCCAGTAAGAACTTTAAAGTTAAAGGGATACTCCAGTGATTTTTTTCTTTCAAATCAACTGGTGCCAGACATCCCTAATTTACTTCTATTCTGTATGTCCTGCAGGAAGTGGTGTATTCTTTCCAATCTGGAGAGCAGGAGAGGTTTTAAATAGGGATTTGGTACTGCTCTGGACAGTTCCTGTCAAAGACAGATGTGGCAGCAGCAAGCACTGTGTCAGACTGGAAAGAATACACCACTTCCTACAGAACATACAGCAGCTGATAAGTACTGGAATACTGGAGATTTTTAAATAGATGTAAATTACAAATCTCTGGCACTGGGATTTAAAAGATTCTTTTTTGTTGTTGTTGCTGGAGTACCCCTTTAATAATACTGAGGAAGGAGATCTGAGCAGCATGGATGACCATTTTAATCCAGACCAGACCTGCATAGTGCACACCCTACAATCAGATCCCAGTATCAGCCCCCAGCATAGTACAGACTTTAGAATAAGACCCTAATATCAGGCACCCAGAACCTGACACAACATCCTATTTGTTCGCTCCAGAGCTAATAATGAAGGGAATGACTCGGATTGGGCGGCCAGAGGGAAAGTGCCACATGCGTCACCTGCTTATGACCCACATTAAACGTTTGACATATCTGGACGACATGTCAAAAGTTCAAATAAATGTCAGCACCTCTTTATATAAATATGCTATTAGTTTCATGTGTTTTTTCCCCCCATTTTTTTTCATCTAGCGATACTCACAATAAAGAAACCCACCAGCATCCTCTTATTTGTACTGATAAATGTCATTTTATGTGCAATAAATTAAAGATTTGTGTTCATTTTTGGAATAATAAACCCCTTTGATAGTGGACTTCTTCATTGTGAATACTGCACAGTCACTAACATTGTTGGTACTGGCCACATTTACTATACTGGTGAGGGACCTTTGTGTAAGATGATGGCCCTAGCTGAAGACATCAGCTTCATAGACTGGAAGTTTAGTGGCCAGATGCAATAACATAGAATGTGCACAGCAGCTAGAGTATCTTATACATCTTATTCAAGTTAATAGGAAATTCAATAAAGCAGCAGTGTATGGCTATGTTCTGACAACATCTTTCCTTGCCCATTTCACACCCGTTATTCTCGGACAGCCATCATTTTGGCATTAAAATACGGCTGTTTTGTGCAAATTACAGGTACGATTTGCATAAAATTACGCATTTTGGCGCCAAAATGATGACTCCCTCCCCCAAAAAAAAAAAAAAAACAGCAGTGAAATAGCCAAAAAAAGGCATTGTAAGAACATAGCCTATACATTACATAAATTGAAATGGAGGAGAGTTATTATGCTAATGTTATACTAAGTTATTAAGTTAATGTGCCACAAATTAATTTCCATGAGGATTTTCAGCACACTACTCCTGCAGCATGTGGAAAAGATTGCTGCAACACCAATCTACTTCGCTACTACCATAATGTGCTGTGGATTTTCTGCCTGAAATCTGCAATGGAAAATCACAGTGTATCCACCCTCAATGTCAGTACAGTTACCATAGCTATGTCTTTCACTCCTGCAAACCTTTTTTTTTTTTTTTCAAATGAACTGGTGTCAGAAAGTTATATAGATTTGTAAGTTACTACTATTTAAAAATCTTAAGTCTTTCAGTACTTATCAGCTGCTGTATGTCCTGCAGGAAGTGATGTTTCTGGTCGGACACAGTGATCTCTGCTGCCACCTCTGTCTGTGACAGGAACTGTCCGTAGCAGTAGCAAATCCCTATAAAAAAAACTCCTGCTTTCTAGACTGGAAAGAATACACCCCTTCCTGTAGGACATACAGCAGCTGTTAAGTACTGGAAGAGTGTAGATTTTTAATAGAAGTAAATTACAAATCTCTGGCGCTTTCTGACATTTTTTATTTTTATTTTTTTGCTGGAGTATCCCTTTGTTTTCTGTTTAATGCAGGTTTCCTATGGGATTTACTCCTGCTCTGGACAGTTCCTGTCATGGACAGAGGTGGCAGCAGAGAGCACTGTGTCAGACTGGAAAGAATCCACTACTTCCTGCAGGACATACAGCAGCTGATAAGTTATGGAATGCTTGAAATTTTTAAAAAGAAGTAAATTATAAATCTGTATAGCTTTCTTACACTAGTTGATCTGAAGGAAAAAAAAAGTTTTGCTGGAATACCCCTTTAATCACCTAAAGAAAGTTTACATATATTACTATAAAGAGGACCTGAAAGTCGCAACATATTTCTACAAAAGAATAAAGTAAAATTGTATAACATGTCACAATGCATCAAATAATATAATTATATATAATATAATTAGTGAATGTACAGTATTAGAGAAGCACTTTGCTAATTCGCTCATCTCTGATATATACATAAATTTGAGACAAAAATTGAGGAATTTTAATTTAGTTTAATATGTGGAAACATTTGGTTACAGAGTTTGGCGTCTTTTCGGTGCATTTTCTCCTCTGCATTGTTATTTTGTCGAATTTAGTCACAATCGCTGGCTTGATTTGAAAGTAAGATTCAGTAGTAGACTAGTCTCGTTCTTTTCACCTTTTAAGGCAAAGTATTTGATATAATCCTGGAAAAATAAATTGCAGCTTCATGCCGAATGTAATGAATTAGAGGTTGAAACAACTTGGACTGCAACAAAAAGATTTTAACTGTCTTGAAATGTCATTTGGTATTCGGAGCTCCATCTTGTGGATTTGATATTTCCTTTTGTAAGGTTGTTTTACTAGATTTAAGGCATTATGGTAACAATAAAGGTCCTTGGAGAAATGACTTTAAAGTGTCACTGTCGTTTTTTTTTTTGTTTTTTTTTTATAGTCTAGGCGATTTTAAGAAACTTTGTGATTGGGTTTATCAGGTAAATATGCCATTATCTGCATTCAAAAAGACTTTCCCCAGCCCCCCCCCCCTCTCATTTACTGCTCATTATCAGGAAATCTCGACTCTTTTATATCAGTCGAGCCCTGTGTAACTTATGGAGGGGGGAGGAGGGAGATTAGTCGCCAGCAGAGAGCAGAGAACATAGGATTACACAGCGGGAGCTGTATGAAAGCCGGTATTCAGAGGTCAGGGAGGTCAGTGCTGACTTCAGAGGAGATAGCCCGGTGATGTAGCTGTAAATTAACTCTTTGTTGCCCTGTTTTGGTGCCTCATCTCCCTCCACCCCTCCCCTCTCCACAAAAAAACATCAAGATAGGGGGGGGGAGAGCTTCAAACTGCCTTTTCATGATAAAAAGGCATAATTCTTAAAATCGCCTGTACTATTGATTTCTGCAAAAAAAATGTTAATGACAGTGACACTTTAAAGTGATACTGTCACCCCACCCTCGCTCTCACTTCATTTCAATGGTTAACAGTGTCACCTAGGCGGGGCTTCATGGGAGTTAGGTCCTATCTACCAGCTGGGGAGAGTGCCCAACTGCCATGAAGCCCCGCCCAGCTGACATTCTCCACTAATAAAATGAAGCGATTTTACAGCAGAAGGAAGACACAGACAAGTTCTATACATGTAAATATCCAATGTGCAGCTTCTAAGCTTGTGGATGATGGGGAGAACTATAGGATAAGGGCTTATTCCCACATTCTGTGAAACACTGAACCTATGGACGGGAAAGCTTTGTAGTGGACACATTCCCCACCTGGCATAATGTCTCCCTATGATGTCAGGACCTGGGAAAATGTTGGAATCTTTGTGGCCCTGTAATGACACATAACTGGTGTTAGAAACTTATATAGATTTAGTCTACTTTTATTTAAAAATCACAATCTCAAATTTCAAATCTCAATTATTATTAACATTATTTTCTTATTATGAAGTAGAGTTGTTCCATGCTGTAAGTCTCCAGCCAGTTGTGGCCTTCAGGATATCCGCATCCTTAAACTGATACTAGAAAGTTATAAAGATTTGTAAATTACTTCTATTAAAAATCTCAAATCTTCCAGTATTTATCACCTACTGTATGTCCTGCAGTAGGTGGTGCGTTCTTTCTAGTCTGACACAGTGCTCTGTGCTGCCACCTCTGTCTAAGTCAGGAAATGTCCAGAGCAGGAGAGGTTTTCTATGGGGATTTGCTGCAGCTTTGGACAGTTCCTGACATGGACAGAGGTGGCAACAGAGAGCACTGTGTCAGACTGGAAAGAGTACACCACTTCCACATACAGCAGCCAATAAGACTTAAGATTTAAAGAGGATGAACCATCAGGTACATCCTCTTTAATCTGACGCAGAGATAGATCGGCACCGTCTAGGGGAAGCTGGTGCCGCGGTCCGTTTTTGAACCCTGGCGCAGTTCTGTGAATGGGCCCATTCTATCCACGGGTCCTGGGCCGGAGCTGAAGCACAGGAGGCGGGCCGGCCCGCCCCCAGTGGGAGGAATCCCCTGCCCCTGTATGATGCGGCTCCATTGATTCTTATAAAGCCGCATCACAGAGGGGAGGGAATTTCCTCCTACTGGGGGCGGGCCAGTCCGCCTCCTGTGCTTCAGCTCCGGCCCGGGACCCGTGGATAGAACAGCGCCGATCTATCCCTGGGTCAGATTAAAGAGGATGTACCTGATGGTACATCCTCTTTAATGTAGAAGTAAATTACAAATCTATATAACATTTTGATACCAGTTGATTTGAAAGAAAAACATTTTCACCAGAGTTCCCCTTTATAAAGACATGTCCTGATGCCCTGAAGAAGCCTATAGCCTTGTTGTGTTGCTGTGGTGCCAGACAGTCAAAAAAAAGTTGGGGCTTCTAAGGTGTATGTACGCAACAGCAAGGGGCAGGGGATTATATTACAAAACAAGTGATTTTGCAAATGCAATTAGGCTTTAAAACTACAAAAATGTTAAAAGATGGGCAGGTAAGCATGATATTTGTACATATAATAAATAAATATAGTTGAATACAAACGGCCTTGTAAAATAGATTTCCCAGTCTTCTACTAAAAAGAAAGTCATTCATCAGAGCAGTTACTGTTAATGTGATGCAAGACTCCAGCCAAATATCTGCTTTATGGTGTTATACTACTTCACTGCTTAGGATGTAACAATGCAAAAAAAAAAAAAAAATCCAGTCTCTCTTGCCAACCACCTTAATTGAATAAGGCTAAATATAAAGCAGACGTTCATATAGGCTGAAGCTACTGGGGCTGGGAAAGTGGAAGACATAAAACCTAGCAGAGAAGAAGGGGGAGAGGCTAAGTTATGTCTCCACGTTCTCTCAGGTGTCTAGCCAGCATGCATGGCCTTTGTGGGAACATTGTGTACCGTTATACAGAGCTAAAAGAAGAAAAAAATAATGACAGTCTGGGAAGAGAGAAAGAAAGACAGTAATTATGGGAAATGTGTGATTAGTGTGGTAGCCACAGAAATTAAACCGGTAGTCCTAAGAATCCTCTCTTGCCCGAGTTACCTGCCGAGGTGGAGAAAGGCCCCTCACCACGGAGTTCGGCAGGAATCCACTCCCTGCCTGTTTGGTTTGATTACTTTTTTGGATTCCTACTGTGTTCGTTCAGCTCAGTGACCTTGTTTTCTATAGCGTTATATTGTCTTACTCCTGAAGAAAAGAGGAGGATTAAGAATTTGCAGAGATCCTTCCATCACTCTGCTTTGACATGAGCCTTTGGGAACTATTTTTTCATACCTAAATGGCCCTAGGCCAAGATTCCTATCCAAATTGTTTAGTTCAGTCTGAGTGGACTAAATTTAACTCTGTATAACAATGTAATAATTTCTAGGGAAAGGAGAGGACATCAAATGAATGCGGCCTTTGTTACTCCATTACTGGTCTTAGATGTTCTGAATAGATGTCTTGTTGAATCCCTTTATAATTACTTGGTATATTGTTATTATATGTAATATAGAGTGTTAGCCCAATGACATTAGAGAACATCACTTACTTCATTCATAGACTTTACTTATTCATTACATAAAGCTATTTATAGACTGTCCATAAGCCTTACAGCTAACTACTTTCAAAAGATTGCTTAGTTTTTTTTGGTATTTACAATGATGCTGAGTAGGGGTCATAAACAGCTATTCTCAGTGGAACAATGAAACAAAATTAGAAAATTTTATAATATTTTCTGAATATATTTTACTAAAAACATGGTTAATGCAGCACTTTTTGGATGTACATGTGCCCTATGTCATGCTAGGATCACCATTACTATTACTATTACTTTATAAAAACGTTTGATGTTTCGTAAGTTTTCATCAGCGGAATCTCAGTGCTGAGACACCCATTGATCTTTAGAAGTAGTTGGGAGAAGTGCAGTACAGTCTCAGGAGTGAATGAGTCGGATTTAAAGGGAAACTTCTTCTTTTTTCTTTCAAATCAACTGGATTTAGAAAGTTTGTATAATATAAAATGGGCTTGTTTATATTAAAGGATACTCTTTATTTACATAAACAAGGAGAAAGACAAGACCATGAAGGGCAGTCGTGCCGCAAAATCATATAAGGAGCCTATTAATATGCATATATACATGTCAGGAGGGAAAGATAAAGGATTCTCTATACTTTAAAGTCCAGGGCTGGCTTTAAAGTATATCCGTGGGTAAAAGACAGTGTCATATATCCCCAATTCCTAAACTCACCCATAAATGCTGCACAGTTATACCAAACACAAGACGCCCCTTAATGCTTATGAGGGATGCTAGATTTTAAAGTATTACTGTCATTTTTAGTAACTTTTGAACTCCAGCTAAAAAAGTTTTCCTTCGTATCAACTGGTCCAGAGCAGTAGAGGTTTTCTATGGGGATTTGTTACTGCTCTGGACAATTCCTGACATGGACAGAGGTGGCAGCAGGGAGAACTGTATGAGACTGGACACATGCGATCTTACTGCTGATACCCCATGCAGTAGGAATGTACTGTATATATATGCTCCTGGCTTGAAGGGATTGTAATGTATGTGGGGCTGCTTCAGTGTGATCATTAATGTGCCAAGGGCTGGTGATAATGACAAGCTGCTGCCCACTGTTAACCCCTTAAACTCTGCAATCTATAGAGATCATAGCGTTTAACGGTGTCAGTGACAGGGGCAGTACCTGTCACTGACTGATTCGGACCCACACAGCCTGACACGTTGGGGAGTAATACTTACCTCTGTCCGGTCAGCTTGGTGATCTTCTCATAGAGTCTGCCTCAGGCAGACTCTTTGTTCAGTGTACCTATAATACTGATCGGTATTATGCACAAGGACTTAAAAAGTGAACTTTTTAAAAAAAAATATTACAAAAATCCCTCCCTCAATAAAAGTTTAAATTCCCCCCTTTTCCATTTTGGAAATATACGTAAGACAAAATTGAAAGAGAAACATATTTGATATTGCAGCATGTGGCATTACTCAATCTATTAAATTATAACAATATTGTTCTCCCATGCTCAACGGTGTAAACGTTAAAAGGATTTTTTTTATTATTATTATTATTAATCAGAAAAAAAAATTATAAACAGCGATTAAAATTTTCCATTTACATCAATATGAAACCAATAAAACTATAGATCATGGCACAATAAATCAGCCCTTAACCAGCCTTGTAGGTGGAAAAATAAAAATGTTATGGCTCTTAGAAAGCGAGCAGGAGAACACTGCTTCAGTGTGACCTGGACATCCTTGCATCAGTGACCTTTGGCCATTAATTCTATGGGCTAACACTGACACAGGGTAGTGCTTCACAGCAGGACAGCAATGGTGATGGTGGAACGAGAATGTTAAGTATAGGATTTTTTAAATTTAACTGCACATTGAGCACAGTTAGGTACCAACCTATAAAAATAGCATTAAAGGGGTTGTCCAGCAAAAAATTTTTTCTTTCAAATCAACTGAAATCAGAAAGTTATATAGATTTGTAATTTACTTCTATTAAAAAATTTCAAGTCTTCCCATACCTTTTAACTACTATACGTCATGCAGGAAATATTTTATTTTCAGTCTGACACAGTGCTCTCTGCTGACATCTCTGGCCGAGACAGGTACTCTGTCTTGGTTTTATATGAATCCCCATAGAAAACCTCTCCTACTCTGGACAGTTCCTGTCTCGGCCAGAGATGTCAGCAGAGAGCACTGTGTCAGACTGAAAATAAAACATTTCCTGCAAGACATACAGCAGCTGATAAGTATGGGAAGACTTGAGATTTTTCAATAGAAGTAAATTACAAATCTATATAACTTTCTGCCACCAGTTGATTTGAAAGAAAACGATTTTAGCTGGAGAACCCCTTTAATGATAATAAGCCTAAAGAACATTGCAACCAAGTTCTAGGCCTATCTATTATGAACATACTACTACTACTACTACTACTACTAATAATAATAATAATAATGATAATAATAATATTATTATGAAATACAAAGTACTTATAGTACATTCCCGTTGAGTATATCAGTTTTTCCTGTGTACATTAGCAGAAGCAGAGAACACTATCTGGCCATCCAATGCGCTAATGCAGATACTCAGACTTTACTAGTGTTCTGAGAATTATCAAGTGGATCTCAGCAGTAGTGCAGATTGGCTCAAGAGCTACTTAACTTTCTCTCAAGCAGGATATGTACAGCTTTGTAATGAAATTGTAGATGGCAGAATTGATAGGTTTTGTGTGCGGGCTCTAGCATTCTGGACTTGTTTGTATGTTGGGTGTCATTATTTTGACATTCCTCATCTTCTGTTTTGCCTAAAATCCTGGAATTGGACTCCAGCATCAAGATGTTGGAATGAAAGGTATCCACTGTTTTTTTAAACAGTGGCTAGATAGGAGATGGGACGCTGGTAAAAGTGATTTCCTTCCCTGGAACGGAACGCTTTTCAGCCTTTACCTTGACACATTTGCTGACAGTTTCACTTGTCGGGTGATTGCAGATAGATTAAGTGACTAATATTTCAGCCCTATGTAATTCTTGGTAAGTTAAACTAAATATTTTTGGTTTGGGTTTCTTTAGGTAAACACTAGAGACGCGGAGAATTCTCTTCAACCATTTCATTTGTGACTCGTTAAAGTATGAGCCGAAGGGACGTGAATGTGATAGAAATACGTCTATGATGTATTTGTATATGGAAAGCCAGATGTATACGGCAGAGTTGGAAACATTGCTTAACTTTTATGGATCCATTTTTTTATTCTTAGCTGGCAAAAAAAAATCTTTTTGCTTTATTATACTTTATATATTATTAACCCCTTAAGGACGAAGCCAGTTTTCATTTTTGCGCTTTCGTTTTTTCCTCCTGATGTTTAAAAGGTCGCTGCACTTGCATATTTCCCCCTACAGACCCACATGAGCCCTAATTTTTGGCGAAACCAATTATACTTTGCAAATACAGACTTAATTTTTCTATAAAATATGCTGAAAAAACTGAATTTTTTTAATATGTGCAGTAAAATTTGAAAAAAAGGTGCAATTCCTTTTATTTCGAGGGGTTTCGTATTTACGCCATTCGCCCTATGGTAAAACTGACATGTTATATATGTTCCTCAAGTCAGTACAATTACAACGATATGTAACTTGTAAAACTTTTATATTATTTGATGGCTTTTAAAAAATGTAAACCTTTTTAAAAAAAACTAAATGTGTTTAAAATCGCTCCATTCCCATACTTATAACGCTTTTATCCTTTGGTCTATAGGGCTGTGTTTTTGCGCCATGATCTGTTCTTTCTTAGGTACCTTGTTTGCATATATGCGACTTTTTGATCACTTTTTATTATTTTTTTTCTGGATTTAATGTAAACAAAAATACGAAATTTTGCACTTTGGTGGGTTTTTGCGCTTACGCCATTTACTGTGCAAGTATAGGATTGTAATCATTTAATAGTTCGGGCGATTACGCATGTGGCGATACCAAATATGTTTATTTTTAATTTATTTTTATTTATAAAATGGGAAAAGGGGGGTGATTCAAACTATTATTAGGGGAGGGGTTTTTCTATTAATAAAAACATTTTATTTTTTTTCACTAAAAGTAATTAGAAGCCCCCTGGGGGACTTCTATATACACAGCACTGATCTCCCATTGAGATCAATGCTGTGTATATAATAGAGCAATGATCCATCAGATCGGTGCTCTATTGTAATGGTCTGCTGCAGACCATCTATACGGATCGCCGAGCTGGGATCAGCGTCATTCCAACCCTGCCGGCTTAGTACAACGGATCTCCCCTCCGTGATCACATTGCGGGAGGGAGATCCCCCACTAGACACCAGGGAGACACTAGACACCTGCGGTCCCTGGCAACACATAGCAACTGGGGACCGCAGGCTGCAGAAAGGGCTCAAGCCGGGAGCCCTCTCTGATAACCCCTAACGGCCGCATGACGAGTATACCCGTCATACGTCGTTAAGGGGTTAAATGCTATACTTTATACTTTACAGTAAAAATGTTAAGTTTGTTGTGGAATATGAAAATACGCTATCACTTAACCCTTTAAGGACATGGCCCATTTTCATTTTTACGTTTTCGGTTTTTCCTCCTTGTGTTTAAAAGGTCATAGCACTTGCATTTTTCCACCTAGAAACCCACATGACCCCTTATTTTTTGCGTCACTAATTGTACTTTGCAATTACAGGCTGAATTTTTGCATAAAGTACACTGCGAAACCAGAAAAAAATTCAAAGTGTGGTGAAATAGAAAAAAAAAACGCATTTCTTTTATTTGGGGGAAATGTGTTTTTACGCCATTCGCCCTGGGGTAAAACTGACTTGTTATGCATGTTCCTCAAGTCGTTACGATTAAAACGATATATAACATGTATAACTTATATTGTATCTGATGGCCTGTAAAAAATTCAAACCGTTGTTAACCAATATACGTTCCTTAAAATCGCTCCATTCCCAGGCTTATAGCACTTTTATCCTTTGGTCTATGGGGCTGTGTCATTTTTTTGCGCCATGATGTGATCTTTCTATCGGTACCTTGATTGCGCATATACGACTTTTTGATCGCTTTATATTACATTTTTTCTGGATTTGATGCGACCAAAAATGCGCAATTTTGCACTTTGGGATTTTTTTGCGCTGACGCCGTTTACCGTACGAGATCAGGAATGTGATTAATTAATAGTTCGGGCGATTACGCACGCGGCGATAGCAAACATGTTTATTTATTTATTTATTTGTTTACTTTTATTTAAAACCTGGGAAAAGGGGGGTGATTCAGACTTTTATTAGGGGAGGGGGCTTTTTACTATTAACAACACTTTTTTTTTTTTTTTACACATATACTAGAAGCCCCCCTGGGGGACTTCTAGTATATACACTTGGATCTCTTATTGAGATCTCTGCAGCATAGATATGCTGCAGAGATCCATGAGATCGGCACTCGTTTGCTTTCGGCTGCTGCAGCCGAAAACGAACGAGTGCCGAGCCGAGGACGGCGCCATCTTGGACGCGTCCCCGGCCGGCATCAGTAACGGAGATCGCTCCTCCGGGACAAGGTCCCGGAGGAGCGATCTCCCCCACTAGACCCCAGGGAAACGTTGCCTCCGGTAATCGGAGGCAGCTGTCAACTTTGACAGCTGCCTCCGATTAGCTAATTAGCGGGCACGGCGATCAGACCGTGCCCGCTAATAGCAGCGGTCCCGGGCTACACGCGGCACCCGGGATCGCGGCACTTCAAAGCGGGGCCGCCGCGCGGCCCCGCTTTGAAGTGCAAGTGAGGACATATGACGTACGCATACGTCCTATGTCCTTAAGAGGTTAAAGGACTGTGCAGTAGTATGGTGCGTATTGTCCAGTGTAAAGGTTGAAGCCGTGGATCCGCTGTGACACGACAAGCGATGGACTAAGGCGAACTGGGGAGCGGAGTCTGAGGGGCCACTGGTCTGCACTAGAACCTGCCCCCAGGTCGCTACCCCTGGTTTGGCTAGCTGTAGAAGTGAGGTGTAGAATCGGAGACAGGACACATTCAGGAACAGCAGCAGGGAACAGAGCAATGGGCAGGAACACGGGCAGGAAAGTGGGCTAGGACCACTTTATTGAGGTAAGGACACAGAGGCTCCAACAGGGAACCCAGGGCAGGTGCAATTAATTATAGACAATTAAAGGCACAATAGCCCTTTAAATCTAGCTGAGCTGGAGTGCGCATGCCTTAGGAGGCGGGGACGGTGCCATTAGCGGAGGTGGTCTGCTGGCGGAACTGTGTCTCGACATCAGTAGCGCGGTGGCTGAAGGAGCAGATATGGCGGCCCATAGTATGGGTCACTGCGGCAGCTGTGATATCCAGATAGCACTCTAATAGATATAATTTAACCACTTTATGACTAAAGGTCATTGATGCACGGATGTCCAGGTTACACTGAAGTAGTGCTCTCCTCTTTGCCTTCTAAGCACATGATGCTTTTATTTTTCCACCTACTGGGCTGGAAGGTGGCTCTTTTTTTGCGCCATTGTGCTAGTTTTTATTGTTATCATATTGATGTAGATGGGATTCTTTTTTCTTTTTTTGATAAATTATGGGGGGAAAAAAACAGCAATCCTGGTGTTTTTATCCCTCATTTTGTTTACGTTCAGCGTTCAGGAACAATATTTTATTACTGTATTTTAATAGATCAGACCATTCCGTACTCTACGATACCAAATATCTTTGTTTGGGTTCACACTGCATTTTTTCAGTCTGTTTAACGGATCCATTTTTATATGAAAACTTTTAACGTGGTCAACAACGTTTTCGTGTACGCTAAAAAAAGAAAAAAATTGGATGCAAACGGATTGCACACAATTGCATCTGTTTTTTCCCACAAAACATATACATTAAATGGACTGCAAAAACGCAGTGTGATAACATGAACCCCGGCTGGGCGGCAGCAGTGATCCTGTTCTAACTTTTCACACTAGCTCTGATATATGCTGGGCTTTGTGAAGGGTCAATGGTGCTGTGTGAGACCTAAGCCAGATCAACCCTATTTAACCCCTTAATGATTCATACAAGATAATCTGAGCGTGATAATGTACATCAACAGCTATGCCCATGCAATCTAAAGCAGGAGTGTGGCAATGATTAACAGCTATATAATTACAGAAGTAAGGGAGATCAGAAAGAACCTGTCCGTTTTAGTCCCTGATGCATTGGAAATTAGTACTGATCATGGTGCAGACAATATGATTGCTGGGGTTACCTGGAAAATCCTGACAGCCCTAAACCTAATAAATCCCCCCTAGGTCTCTATACTATTATATATACACAGTGGAGAAGATTAATCAAACGTGGTGTAAAGTGAAACTGTCTCAGTTGCCCCTAGCAACCAATCAGATTCTACCTTTCATTCCCCACAGACTCTTTGGAAAATGAAAGGTGGAATCTGATTGGTTGCTAGGGGCAGCTGAGCCAGTTTCACTTTACACCATGTTTTATAAATCTCCCCCAGTATGTTCTGTCACAAAAATAAATTACACTATGGTTAAAAAACTAAAACTAAGGGCCAGGCCAATTTTCATTTTTGCGTTTTTATTCTCGCTTTCTAATGGTGTTTACGCAGACAGATTTATCTGACAGATTATTGAAGCCAAAGCCAGGAATAGATTTGAAAAGAGGAGAAATCTCAGTCTTTTCTTTATGACCTATTCCCTGTTTATAGTCTGTTCCTGGCTTTGGCTTTAAAAATCTGTCAGATAAATCTTTCTGTGTAAATGCACCACTAGAGCGATAGCACTTTGATTTAATCACCTACAGGGCTGGTTGGGGTCGTATTTGCGCCACAATCTCCAGTTTTTATAAATCTATATTTTTTATATAAAAAAATATATATATATATATATATTTTTTTTTTTATTTTTATTTTTTTCCTGTTAAATAATGTGGCAAAATATCTGCAATCCTGGTGCCTTCTCCCTCTTTTCACCATTCACCTTATGGGAATATTATTGTTATAGATTAATAGATAGGAGAATTGCCCATTCTACGACATATAATATGTTTATTTATTTTAATGTGTTTGATATATACAATGGTAAAGGGGGTGATTTCAACTTTTATTGGGGAGGGGCTATGTCATAGTTTACTTTAAAGTGACACTGTCACCCCTTTTTTGCATTATGACGTCTCTACACAGGTGTAAAGGGTAAATTTAGCAGTTTTCACACCTTATTTTATATGATACGTCATGGTACTTGTTCAAGTAAAAAGTCATCTTTTATCATATGAAGATTGTGTTATTTGGGTGGGGCTTCACTGGAACAGCGCCACTTAGCCCCACCCACTGCGCCACCATAGGCCCCACCCCTCTGTGATGTCACAGGTCCCGCCCCTTCGAGGCCCATTGGAACAGGCTGCCCTAAAGGTCTAGGCCCCAGCACCTCTAGGGCATCGAAGGTGCGTAGTCTTTGTGCCAATGACGTCGTAGAGGGGCGGGGTCTGCAGTGGCGCCATTGGTGGGGCTAAGTGGCTCCGTTGATCTGAAGCCCCGCCCACTTAACACAATTTGCAGATGATAAGAGATCACTTTTTACTGGAACAAGCACCATGAGGTATGATATAAAATAAGGTATGAAAACTGCTAAATTTACCCTTTACACCTGTGTAGAGAAGTCAGAATGCAAAAAGGGGGGGACATTGTCACTTTAAACTACTAACACTGCTCAATGCTATGCCATAGGTGTGTAACCTACTACACACAAGCTCAGATTATGGGTGGGGATTGAACAGGGTTACACCTTTCTTAAATGGAGTTCGCCTTTAAATCTAGCAGCTAAGTGTTCAATAAGGCTCTTTCATTCAACGTTCATTGTGTGCATCCTGTGCCAGTGCCAGGTCAGTGAGCTAACCTGGAGATTATTATATGGTAAGTACAACAGTATATTTTCTTAGGTGCACTTTCAAGGATGAGCTAGTTAAAATAATTTTACTGTTTGGCATAAACATGCCTTGAAAGGAAAAGAAGTGATTTAGTGTGTCCATATTTTATGAGTCCAATTTGAGGTCAGATGTCTATGATCTTTTTATTTCAAATAAACATATTTTACATTGGCTTCAAAAACCTGGATTAGTAGTTGGAAAAACTGAACAGTATTAAATATATTTGAAAAAAAAAAGCCTATGTGAATATTGGTTTACTTTAATTCTGTAGATGTGTACATTAAATATGAATAATAATATAGTGTGAGTTACATATGTAACAATGTCATATATTTGTACTGTATATCTGAATATATGAAACATTGATATGCATTCTATCAAGGCCATTTTACCCATCTCCCAGCAGATTTTCTGTAAATGTTCACAAACCTATCTAGTAGTCTAATATAAAACAGTAAGGTAAGAGCTGCGACTTCTTCCTCAGATGTTTAGTGAATAGCACATGGGGTGAGTGGAGAAGGAGCAGCGGAGGGAGATGACAACTAAGTGACTTATTACTCACAGCACTGCACTTACATCACCCCAGGATGAGCCCTGCCTGTTCACAAGTATGGAGAGATATATCTACAGTTATAGAAGCCAGCAGATGGAAGATAAAGGACACATAATATGCAAGCTAGACATATACTCATATTCTAGTTGTACTTATGCTGATTCTCTTGTAATGTGCTGATATTTCGGTGTAAAAAAATCAACTGGTAAATTTGTAACTTACTTCTATTTAAAAATATCAAACCTTCCAATACTTATCAGCTGCTGTAGGTCCTGAAGGAAGTGGTGTATTCTTTCTAGTCTGACACAGTGCTCTCTGCTACCACCTCTGTTCATGATAGGAACTGTCCAGAGCAGTAGCAAATCCCCATAGAAAACCTTTCCTGCTCTGGACATTTCCAATCAAGGACAGAGATGTCAGCAGAGAGCACTGTGTCAGACTGGAAAGAATACCACACTTCCTGCAGAACTTACAGCGGCTGATAAGTACTGGAAGACTTAAGATTCTTAAATAGAAATAAATTAAAAATCTCTAACTTTCTTACATCAGTTGATTTGAAAGAAAAAAGAATTACTAGAGTACCCTTTTAATAAAGATTTTAATGTCATACAAATATACATGGATGTACGGCCATTTATAGCGTGCAGCTGTTTTCCTTCTGTTTCTCATGTTAAGTGTTTTTGCACTCAGTGTAGGGTGGTGCCGTTATAAAGCCCCTATTCCACGGGCCGACTTGAGGAGCAAACGAGCGCTCTCAGCGCTCGTTTGCTCCTCGTCCCCTGCTCACTGCCACCACTATTCCACACGGCAGCAGCGAGCGGGTGAGTCCGGGGAGGGCCGTGGGGAGCTGCCCAGGTGATCTCTAGATCATCCGGGCAGCCTATAGCATACAGCAGTGGTCTGCTGCCGCCGCTCCTATTCCACGTTTGTTGGTGTATCAGTCGTTTGTTTTTCAACATGTTGAAAAACAAACGACTGCAACGATCAGCCGACATAAACGATATCGGCTGATCGTTGCCTTCTATTCCAGGACACGATTTTTGGCCGTAACGGCCGTTATCGGACGAATACGGACGATAATCGTTCCGTGGAATAGGGCCTTTAGGTTGTTCTTCTATGCCCCTTATCATCACAGATAAAGATGACACCCATAAATAAATAAGACAATAGCTGAAGCTAAGAGGTGAACCTCCCCTTTACCTCTGGAGAGGTCACAGAGCATGTTCAGAAAATATTCCCTTTCTGTTGAATAGGGTCTGGACCAGTGTACTGTGTCTTGTTAAGCAAACCTCCAAATTTTGTTAAAAAAAAGATTAGGCAAGAGGCTGACCCCATAATAAAGGACTAAAAATGAAACAAATCAGAAAATAGAAATTGATTAAAGAAAAAGAACTTCAGTTTCTGGCTCTAGGTAATGATTTTTTTTCCTGCTGTTTAGCTCTTTCCAGTATATTTGGTGTTAAAGGTGTATTCCACTCAAACATATTTTTTCATATGTTGCTGCCCATTGTGAGACTAACAATTTGTTCCATGCTTTTTATTATCTATTCAGTCTCCTTGCCTCAGTTCTGAGCTGCTGCTTTCTGATGATAACACAAAAATCTGTGTGTAAGCTTTTCTCTCCATCTCCCCCTCCTCCCCCCTCCCTTCTGAGACAGCTGATGTAAACAAGTCCCTGACTTGCTTTATCTGCAACTTTGTAGCTTCTTTGTAATGCTGTGAGGGTTAATCTGAGGTCAACTTGCTAATGGACTTATGCTGCATTTACACAAAGCGATAATTCGCCCAATCGATCGTTTAACGATTTTGAAGCAACGATTTGGTTTTTATAACGATCAGCGTTTAGACGAATAAATCGTTAGAAAAATCGTAAGAAAATTCGTAAGAAAAACGGTTATTGCGATCGTTTTTAAGATCGCTTAAGCCCATCTTTCACATAGGGTGATTCTTTGAAAGACTGTTTACACAAAGCGATCTGCGAATTTTTAGCGAATGACAATTTGAGAACATGTTGAAAGATCAAAATGAACGATTTCTTGCTCGTCGCTTGATCCTTTGCTGTGTTTACACGGAACGATTATCACCCAAATGCGATCGTTAATGCGAAAATTCAAATGATAATCATTCCGTGTAAACGCAGCATTACTGTAGTTAATCCTCCCAGCATTACAAAGAAGCTACAATGTTGCAGATGAAGCCAGTAATCTCAGAAAGGAGGGGGCAGCTGAGAACTGGGGGAAGGAGACTGAATTGATAATAACAAGTATGGCATGAATTGTTAGTCTTACATTGGGCAGCAACATATCAAAAGTTATGTTTGTGTGGGATACCCCTTTAACCATTTTATATTCATTCTACTAGACTATAGGATATATCTATTTTTTTTATAATACAGTGGTGCCTTGGATTATGAGCATAATTCGTTCTGGGACTTTTCTTGTAATCCAAATCCACTCTTAAACCAAAGCAAATTTTCCCATAAGAAATCACTGATATGCAGACAACTGGTTCCACTCCCCAAAAAATAATGATTTTATATTTTGAATAACATGTAAGACAAATAAAACAAACATTTATAAACAGCTGAATATGTGATTTTATAGGTTACTGTACAGTATAGCAATCAGCATGTGGAGTAAAATGTATAATAAGTGCATAAACCTGAAACACAGCAGCAGTTTGTAGATACAGGATGGAACTGCAGATCCCTATAATGCAGTAGCGTAGTACAACAGGCTAGAATAGAGAAGCAGGGCTGCTGTCAGAGGTCTGTGTGGTCACATGACAGCAATGGAGAAGGGGTGTGTGCTCAGCATGGACCAATCAGGACTGACAGAGACTGCAGGGAGCATGAAGGACCGAGCAGTACAGATGTGGGTACATACATGCAGCACTCTCTGTCTGGGGAGAGAGGGGTTAGAGCTATGAAGAGATTACCTCCACAGTTCTGTCCCCTGATGTAAGCCCCAGCCTGAAGTGGATCTGCTATGATTTGGAAGGCAAGGGAGACTTCCTGGGTTAGAGTACAGGGCTGTAGACCCCGCTATATAGATCATGTCCCTCCCCAACTCGCGCTCCCACCTAGTACAGGGAGCTCTTAAACCAAAACAATGCTCTTAAACGAAGTCACAATTTTAAAAAACTGTGAGCTCTTAAACCAAGTTACTCTTAAACCAAGGTACCACTGTACTTACCTGGGATTTGAGTCAATGAATGCCATAGAACATGTACAGATGAAATCATGATTTAAGGACATCTTTTCTTACCTTATGACATCCAATAGTGTGGGGCTGTCCACTGGCACAGCAGTCAGTTCTTCAGATTCAGGAAGAATTGACCCAGATCCATCTGGAATATGGGATTTATCATCTTCCATACTGTAATGTCTTGCTGTTAGGATCCAGACAGCAGGACAAGACAAGACAGTGAGCCCTAAGCTCAGCCCCGCCCACTGTCCTCTACCTATTTGCCACAATCCGCCCTAAAATGGCGGCGAGCAACTGGGCGTCAGTCCCTGCACTGGCTAGGTGGGACACAAGGACAAGACAAACAGACAAAACACAATAACGAATGGTCAGCAATCCGGGTCACAACAGTCTGGCAGCAAAGGTACAAAATCAGGATCCAAAAGAGTAGTCGAATAACAGGCAATATGGTCAGGGGCAGGCGGCAAGCAAGGGAAGTCAAGGAATAAGGCAAAGATCAGGAATAGCAAATACACAGACGATACTAGCAGGCAGAGACTAAGTCAATAACCAGCAATGATATCCAAGACTGAGGTAGTTATATAGGAGGCCAGGGTTGTGATCCAGAACATAATTGGACCATCCCCCTGATCTCCAAGCACAGACAGCTGAGAACAAAACAGATCCACTGGCAGGATGACCTGTCAGTCACAGCAGAACCAAAACACAGATTAACCCTGACATGGCCAGACAGAACTCAGCAGGTGAAGTCGGGTGTGTCTCCCAAAGAGAGCAAATAAACCAGTGTTCAGACACAGCAAAACAAAACACAGAACAGAATAAGAGAATATCAGCGCTTTCTCGGCCGCACAGCACGAGCAGAGGGGCGCATAATGCTCCGCAAAGATACAGTCCTGACAGTACCCCCCCTTTTATGAGGGGCCTCAGGACCCTCACAGGACTCAACCTCACTTAGAAGATTGCCATCTGACTCCCATTCATCAGAAGACGAGTCCATGGCATGGAGAACAGGCTTACTGACAGGACGAGCAGAACAACATGTTAAATTCGCATCAGATACAGGCAAATCAGGTACAACAGAACTAGAAATATTAATTTCGCCGGAGGGTACCTGTGCGCCCAAGTGACCTTCCTGGGAGTCACCTGGACGCCGATGATCTGGGTGCAGGTTTTCTTGCCGCTTGGGACGCTTGTGGCAGAAACTGATGAAATGGCCACTGTCACCACAGTAGTAACATAGACCATTGTGTCTCCGGTGTTCTCACCTGGTCTTGGCGTCTAATAGTCCCAGCTGCATGGGCTCGTCCTCAGGAATAGTAGGGGTAACAAGAGGGGTTTTGACAGAATAGGAGACAGATTGTTTAGAAGAGTCAGAGTCTACTCTCTCCCTATGTCTGTCACGGAGCCTGCGGTCTATACGAATAGCCAAATTCATGGCCTGCTTAAGGGTGGAAGGTTCTGGATGCCCTGTCCAGGCATCCTTAATGCCATCAGACAACCCCTGCTTAAACTTGCATCTAAGTGCAGGATCATTCCATCCGGATGGAACGCACCACTGGCGGAACTCAGCACAATACTCCTCCACCGGTCGCTTGCCCTGTCTCAAAGTAGTCAACTGCCTCTCAGCTGCTGCTGCCCTGTCAGGGTCATCATAGAGTAACTCCAATGCAGAGAAAAACTGATCCACAGAAGATAACTCAGTGGCATCTGGAGGCAAAGAAAAGGCCCACTCCTGCGGAGGTCCTTGTAAGAGTGACATAACTATGCCCACTCTCTGGCTCTCATCCCCAGAGGACCGGGGACAAAGTCTGAAAAACAACTTACATCCCTCTCTAAAGATTCGAAAGGCCTTTCTTTCGCCTTTGAACCTATCAGGAAGCTGCACTGGAGGTTCTGGGGGAGCAGCAGCAGATAGCATGGCATTTTGGCCCAGGAAAGACTCTACCTGCTGCACCCGTTGCGTAAGGTCCAGAACAAGCTGGTTGAGACTTTGCATTTGCTCAACCAGAGCTTTCATGGGGTCCATAGCAAGGTGGAGAGAGAGAAAAAAAAAAAAAAAAAAAAGTAAGGCTGGTTATTCTGTTAGGATCCAGACAGCAGGACAAGACAAGACAGTGAGCCCTAAGCTCAGCCCCGCCCACTGTCCTCTACCTATTTGCCACAATCCGCCCTAAAATGGCGGCGAGCAACTGGGCGTCAGTCCCTGCACTGGCTAGGTGGGACACAAGGACAAGACAAACAGACAAAACACAATAACGAATGGTCAGCAATCCGGGTCACAACAGTCTGGCAGCAAAGGTACAAAATCAGGATCCAAAAGAGTAGTCGAATAACAGGCAATATGGTCAGGGGCAGGCGGCAAGCAAGGGAAGTCAAGGAATAAGGCAAAGATCAGGAATAGCAAATACACAGACGATACTAGCAGGCAGAGACTAAGTCAATAACCAGCAATGATATCCAAGACTGAGGTAGTTATATAGGAGGCCAGGGTTGTGATCCAGAACATAATTGGACCATCCCCCTGATCTCCAAGCACAGACAGCTGAGAACAAAACAGATCCACTGGCAGGATGACCTGTCAGTCACAGCAGAACCAAAACACAGATTAACCCTGACATGGCCAGACAGAACTCAGCAGGTGAAGTCGGGTGTGTCTCCCAAAGAGAGCAAATAAACCAGTGTTCAGACACAGCAAAACAAAACACAGAACAGAATAAGAGAATATCAGCGCTTTCTCGGCCGCACAGCACGAGCAGAGGGGCGCATAATGCTCCGCAAAGATACAGTCCTGACACTTGCATATTGCTTCAGCCTTCTTAAATTTAGTTTTGCTTCGGTAGGAGCCATGTCACTGGAGAGTAAGCAGAATAGTAAGCCATACAGAGCAGATCAGGAGAATAGTAAAGCAGAGAAATTGATGATCGGCTGGAAGGGGTTCGAGACAGATTAATGTAGCATTGAATAGGCCATAAACTATTATAGTGTAGTCCACAAGAGTCTGCTGGGGCAGCGTAATAAACAGCTATATAAATTGATGATCCAGAGATTGCTACTTCACTAATTAAGTGCAGCTGAGAATGTCACCGTGAAAAGTACCAACAACTGTCACATTCAGTCAATAAAGAATATGGTGTACAGATCTCTTGTGCCTGCTGGTGCGTGGCTCTAGTCTTAAAGGGGCACTCCGGAGATAAACCTATTGTATAGAAAGTTATACAGATTTTTTAATTATTTCTATTTAAAAATCTGCAGTCTTCCAGTACGTAACAGCTACTGTATGTCCTGCAGGAAGTGGTGTTTTTCTTCCCAGTCTGACACAGTGCTCTCTGCTGCCACCTCTGTCTGTGACAGGAACTGTCCAAAGCATAAAAGGCTTTCTATGAGGACTTGCTACTACTCTGGACAGTTACTGACATAGACAGAGGTGGCAGCAGAGAGCACTGTGTCAGATTTGAAAGAATGCACCACTTTTTGCAGGACATACAGCAGCTAATAAGTACTGGAAGACTGGAGATTTTTCAATAGAACTAAATTACAAATCTCTTGCACTTTCTGACACTGGTTGATTTGAAAGCAAAATGTTTCCTCTGAATTACCCCTTTAATAAACACAGACTACACAGTGTTAGTACTGCAAATGTATACCTTGTATATGTGTATATGTTTCTTGTATCAAGCTCAAGTGCCTCATCTAAGTAAAGTGTTCCAGGGTTCACCAGCCTGACCAAAGTCTGTGACTGTCAAATCATTGGTTCATTATCTCCTCAGCAGGGTGGTCACCATCAGCAACCCTACCGCCAGCCTGTGGAAGCCATTATCCTACACCTAACAGGCCACTACTCATGTTTCATCCATCTTACAAATGTCTTTCATAATAAATATGAGAGGATTCTTTGGTTGTGTCCATGTGAATTTTTCTCTAAATTAACATGTTAGGTTGATATTATATAGATTTTTAAATTACTTCTATTTAAAAATAACTCTTGCCTTACAGTACTTATCAGCTGCTGTATGTCCTGCAGGAAGTGGTGCAGCAGAGAGCACTGTGTCAGACTGGAAAGAATACACCATTTGCTGCAGGACATACAACATCTGATAAGTACTGGAAGACTTTCTTTTTCGTTTTTTAATAAAAGTAATTTACAAATCTGTACACGTTTCTGAGACCAGTTGTTTTGAAAATATTTTTTTCTCTAGAGAACTCCTTAAAAAGATCAGGGACACAAATCTTAAGGCATTTGCATCCCTCTCTCTCTCTTACACACACACACACACACACACACATAAATTATTTATATGTATAAAATTGTTAAAAACTTTTAGACTGGAACAAATGCTGCAAAGTAAGACAGCTTCCATCAGCGACCCTAAAATTCTGTCTGAAGAATCTTTGGGCCGTGGGGAACCCAGCATAGATAAGAAATAAGAGTCCTGCAAGAAATGATATGGTTCTCCTGGTCACAACATCATTGAGTCTGTCTGGGATTACAGGAAGTTCTGTAGTTAGTTCCTTGAAGCAACTGAATTCCTTTAAAAACAGTGAGCAAGTGCACCTAGAAGAACTGATGCTGTTTAGAAAATAAAAGGGTGGGTACTCCCCTGGATGTAGCAACCAATACTAACAGATCATACTGTGGTGAATTGTTGGCTCATAAATGTGTATGTCTCACATAGAATTGTGTATTTCCCTTTTATATACAGTACATAACAGGACTTCCATGACCAATAACAATAGTCTGATAACTAAAAATGGCCCCTGTGCCAATTCACATTGTCTCCTGCTCCTTCTGCTCTCCCCCCTTAGGAGACAAATCTTCCATGCTTCTGTCTCACATTGTGTGTGTTTGCTGAGATCAGGCTGATGATACAGACAGGGGGCAGGGCATGATGTTACAGGAGGCTTGGCTAGATCCCCCAATCCCCTGAGTGATCCACCATCTCTAAATGGCCAGAAGCAGGTGCAGCACTAATTTTACTGATTGTGATGGTTGGGGGACTGTGATTATCAGCTGAGGGAAAGCATTGCATTCTGGGAACTGCTCAACCAAGCAGTACAGAAACACAATAAAAACAAAAAAAAAACACCCGAAACAAATGGATTTTTGATAGTTTCAAAACTGGGATAGACAGGTAAGCAATGCTATATGCTTCTGCAGAAGTTTCATTTTTTTTTTACCTCTACCTGGAGTTGTCCTTTAATGTACTCTAGCTTCGGCTCACTCCCTATAGTGTCTGAAGTTACAGCCGTTTAGCCAGTCACCGGGACAGTGATTTTTGGGTGTGAATAAAAGACAACGATCAGCTGTTGATCATTTCATCAGCTTACCATTGTCTTTATTACATCAAGTGATGATCTGGCGAACTGGCCTGATTCGGCAGATTGTAGCTCCACGTAATACGGCCCTAAAAGTCCGATTAGACAAAGCTAATTTTTTTAATGATAAATAATAGTAAACAAGCATTTTTGGAAATGACCTGAAATCATTCACCATAATATACAGAACGATAGTCGTTACTACAATTGTTTACTCCTGATCTCATCAAAAGAAGGAACGTTCGATCGTTGCTTGCAATTACACACGGAAAGAGTATAGTTTAAATTCGAACCATATAACGATTTTTTTTTTTCACAATAATTGTCCTGTGTAATAAGGCCCTATGTCTCAGTCCATTTATTCAGCTGCTTTTTCCAGTTCTATTTAGAATACGACGTAAATTGAATACATATTTCCTATCTTCTAATGTTCGGTATTTGCACGTTGCACGCTGAATGGTGTAAATAAACCACAGGCAGAATTCTACAGGAATTTGTGGGATCCTATAGTATAAAGTACAGCAGGGTTCAAGGCTTGTTAACATAGAGGGTGTGCCCAGCAAAATGTGAATTAAACATTTATTGTGAAACAACCTAAGCGGCCAGAAATGGGGTTTTATTAAATTACATTCTGTTTCTGCCTCTGTAAAAAGAAATATATTTTAACATGGCAACATGGCAGTTTGTATAAATGGTTACCATTAGCGTGAAGAGATCCATTGTTTGGCCTGACCGAATGTACTGCAAAATAAAATTGGTTACTAAAGCACATGAATGTTTGTGGTATTAGACAATATTACAATATAAGCACACAGGCTCCATGAAATAATGTGGTTTGGCATTTTTAAACATAAATTTAATTGAAAATTTGATGACCTCAGGCTGAGGTAGCCAAAGAAATGGCAAATAACCGAGGAATCTCTACTATCTATTAAAATGGGAAGGAGGAGAGGAATTGGTTTGGAGTAAGGTTTGCATCTCTAAAGCAGCACAAGTGTTAAAATCCCCCCCGAAAACAATAAATGGGAGTTTTATCTGTGGACGCGTCTAACACTTGGCTTCTAACGCTATAAGAAATGGTCTTTCCTTTACGATATTTTTTATCCATGAGAAAAACCCGCAGACCAGACAAGCCTCAACTGTACTGACAATGCCTTTATTCACTTATTATATATTGCTAAGTGGTTAGGCCTGTTTTTTGTTTATTAATGTGGATAAAATACAAAACCAGCTGAAAATATCCCTTAACGGCTTCAATCTGTTGTTTTTTGTTTTTGTTTTTTTGGTGCAATGGCACTAATAATTCCTAATAATTGAATGTAAGGATACTGTTACAACTTTCAACACTTTGGATGCGTAGAAGATCACTGAACCCTAATAAAACAGCGATATATTATTTATGACACGTTGTAATTTCAACTGAACTCATTGTCACAATTAAAGGGGAACTCCAGTGATCTAATAAAAAAATAAAATGCACAAAAAGCATGTAGGTGCACTCACTGATCCTCCACCAAACATGTGCCACCTTTCCCGCTTGTCTATGCTGTTCTGTGCCCTGGATTCTCAAGGAGCCACCCTGGCAGCTTTGCGCTACAGGTGTGTGTTCCATTTCCTGGCTCTGGCGTCTGTAAAGCCACGGATACCCAACAACGTCCCTAGTGACCTTGGACACTGTGGCTCCACATGACGGGCAGGGTAGTGGGGGTTAGGCAGCAGCTGTTCTGCATTTCAGTTGTTTTACTGGCAGGTGTTCCTGCCAGTGGGGTTTACTGTGAAACATGTATTCTGTGGGGGATCAGGGATTCGGTCCAATCACCTTCTGGACTGGGTTCGTGGTCTCCTATAAAGTGCAATGGTGTCTGCCATTCCTTGCTGGCTATCAAGTCTAGTTCACTAGCAAGCTCTGCGTTTCCTGCATTTATCCTGCATTGGTTTTCTGGTTTATCTGACCTCTGCATCTGTACCCTGACTATCCTGCCCTGACCTTTTGGCTTTGTGTCCCCACTATCCTATTTGTCTCTGATTTGGCACCCCTGCTGTTGTGGTTGTGACCTTGTCTTTCTAACCCTTCTATATTGTGTATGTCTGTTTTGTCTGTGTTTAGTATGTGTAACGCCTGGAGTAGTGGATCCAATGGACCGTCACTAGCGATGGCACTAACCTCACCAGGGAGCGGAGTCTAAGGGGCCGCTGGTTTTCACCAGAGCCCGCCACAAGACGGGATGGACTTGCTGCGGCAGGCGACCCCCAGGTCACTACCCCTGGCTTGGTTGCTAGTGACGGCAGGCGAGGCGTGGCAGGAGCAGTAGGCAGGAGATGGTGCTGGCAAAGGCCTGTAGGCGTAACCGCAGGTGACAGGCGGAACACAGGAGCAATAGTGTAACAGAGGAGCAGGAACCAGGAACAAGGACTAGGGACCAGGTAGCGGACAGGAATCAGGAACAAGGACTAGGGACCAGGTAGCGGACAGGAATCAGGAACAAGGACTAGGGACCAGGTAGCGGACAGGAATCAGGAACAAGGACTAGGGACCAGGTAGCGGACAGGAATCAGGAACAACAGGGAGCTGGGCCAAACGCTATGGGAAGCATGTAGAGGCTCCAACACCTGGAAGGGGGCAGGGCTGGAATTTATAGGGGAGTGATTAACATTCAGCCAATTAGGAGCGCACTGCCCCTTTAAATCTGAGACAGCGGTACGCGCGCGCCCTAGGAGGCGGGGACGCGCGTGCCGGCCGGCACAGCGATGGACAGGAGTGCAGTGAGGTGAGGCGCCCCCCGGGGCCAAAGCAACAGCAGCGCCGGGTCCCTGCATATGGACACCGGCTGCTGCAGAAGTGGGACAGAGGGTGCGGCGGCGGTCCAGAGCACGGGACGCCGCCGTGGCCCTAACAGTATGCACTATAAATCAGAGACTGTCACCCAGTTGCCCGCAGTTTCTTAGGGCTGATTGTGGCAGATAGGCTGGAACAGTGGGCGGCCACTAGTGCAGGGTTCACTGTCTGTGTGTCTTCCTCATCCCTTCTCTGCCCGAATGGTACAACCAGGTCATAAACAGAGGATTTTCAGCAGCTTCAGGGGGTCAGAGTCATGATGTTCTGCAGACAAGTGGCCCAATTCATGTAATAGAAACCTATTACACAAGCTTACATTATGGGTAGGGATAAACAAGGTTAACTCTTTCCTAACAGGAGTTCCCCTTTAACATCTGAAAGATATTGCTCCTATGCAATTAAGAACAATGCAAATATAAAGAAATAAGTAACTCAATTATGATGGATCATTTTATAATTCTGATGGACAGACATGCTATGCCTTATTTTTTTTACCTTGATTGTAGCATTGCTGTCAATAAAAAATAGATTTAAGGAATAATAATAATAATAATATTATTATATCATCCATTGCCATTGTGATATATATATATATATATATATATATATATATATATATATATATTTATATATATCTATATCATAAAAATCACATGACTTGTAATTGACTTATAATAGCCAATCACTTTTCATCTTTGCAGTTAGACAGATGAGAAACAATTGGGAGTTGTGTAATAAGGTTAAGGTTACCAAGTGTCTCATTGTATTGGACACCATCTGACATGTTGCTGTAAATTCTGCTACAGACCATGAATTTTGTTCTGTAGGTGTGTGTGTAGGCTGCGAGACAACCTACTAAATCACATACCAGACCATAACAATCTCTCAGTGGGAGGCTGGATAGTCACAGTCTTGTCCTCCCTTGCTATGTATTAAATAAAAAAATAAAAATCATAAACCCATCACAACAATCTGTCTCTGTCATTTGCTTCATTGCAAAAGCTCTGAGTGTTTATTACTCTTTCAAGTCTTGTCACATATTATTATTCTATAGGTTCATCTATTTACATGTTACAGAAACATGCATTAGTTAACATTATTTAGTGCCTATACGCTGGGGTTACGTTTTGTTGTTCTGAATGTGGATAATAATTTGAAGACTTATTTTATTAGATTTGAACAGTATTGGCTTATAGTATGCGCCTTGGAGTTCAGCTGGCCAAACAAAAGGAAATATAACAGTATTGAATGAAAAACATACCAGGGTCTTCTACAGATGGCAATGATATAGAAGGAGACATGTTTCAGACAGTAGTTAAAGCGGACCTGTCAGCAGCTAAAGATGGGGGGAAATATGCCCATGGCTACATATGGCTTCCCTTCAGGACTGTTGGCACACCTTTATTATCTCCACAGGTCTTTCCATTGCTAAGATATAAGACCTTTTGTTAGTATGTAAATAAGGCTCAAAAGCCGAGGGGGCATTTCTCAGCACAAGAAAATCCTGAGGATAGCCAGCTCATGTCATCTTATTTACTGCCCCTATGCCTGCTTGCATACACCATACTGCCCCTATGTCTACTTCCATACACCATATAAAAAGGGGTGAGGGTACAAAACAATGCCCCCCCCCCCCCCCCCCCCGACTGAACCACAAGATTAAAGGGGTCATCCCAAAATTGAAATGAATCCCCTATCCAAGTATTAAATATTTGATGGGTGGGGTACAACTGGGGCCCCCGGATATGATAATGGAAGTCCCATGTACTCTTAAGTGAATGGAGGTTGATCAGGTACACACTGTTAAATTTACTTACACATTTGACAAACCTCAGTTCTTGTGATTGCTTGGTTTTCAGTGGTCAGACCCCCACCAGCTATATACTTACTATCTATCCTGTGGATTTGTTAAATCTGTTAAATCTTACTCTCATGGGCCCCTCTCTCACATATAATGCTCCCATGGCCCTCTTCTTTTATATATACTGCTCCCATGGCCCTCTTCTCTTTTATAAACTGCTCCAATGGCCCTGCTCTGTCATATATACTACTCTCTTTGACCCCATGTCTACACACTGCCTTCAAAGGAACCCCTATCTGATATATACTTAAATGATGTGCCCCCTCTTCAATATACTGCTCCCATGGCCTTCTCTTATATACAACACCCATGGTCCTCTCTCATATATTCTGATCTAATGACCTCAGTCTCATATATACTGTTCCCATGGCCCTCTTGTCCCATGTATACTGCTCTCATGCCTCCTCGCTCATATACGGAGCCTTGGGAAAGTATTTGGCCCCCTTGAACTTTTCCACCTTTTGCCTCATTGCAGGCTTCAAAAATAAAGATATAATTTTTTTTTTTTTTGTGTGAAGAATCAACAACAAGCGGGACAGAATAGTAAAGTGGAACAAAATGTATTGGATCTTTTAAAGTGACTCTGTACCCACAATCTGACCCCCCCAAACCGCTTGTACCTTCCAATATCTGCTTTTAATCCAAGATCTGTCCTGAGGTCCGTTCGGCAGGTGATGCAGTTATTGTCCTAAAAACAACTTTTAAACTTGCATCCCCGTGCCCTACGGGAGTATCTGTGCCACCCCTCCATCCCTCTTCCCCACCCTCTCCATCATTAGGAATGCCTCTGAAACATTTTCTCCTGTCTGAACTTTGCACAGGTGCCTTAACGATCCAGCCCATGTGCCATGCTGACACAGGTGGGGAATAGGAGAATACCTAGCTGGAGCATTCTTAATGATGAGGAGGGTGGGGAGGAGGGACAGAGAGGTTTTGCCAGCCTAATGCATACACAATCTAGGCCATGCCCGTTGGGCATGGGGCTGCAAGTTTAAAAGTTGTTTTTTAGGACAATAACTGCATCACCTGCCGAATGGACCCCAGGACAGATCTTGGATTAAAAGCAGCTATCCGAAGGTACAAGTGGTTTGGGGGGGTCAGATTGTGGGTACAGAGTCGCTTTAAACTTTTTCATCAAATAAAAAACTGAAAAGTTGGGCATGCAATATTATTCGCCCCCTTTACTTTCAGTGCAACAAAGTCCCTCCAGAAGTTCAGTGAGGATCTGTGAGTGATCCAGTCTTGTCCTAAATGACTGATGAGAAATAGAATCCACAAGTGTACAATCAAGTCTCCATATAAATGCACCTATTCTGTGATAGTCTCAGGGTTCCATTTAAAACACAGAGAGCATCATGAAGACCAAGGAACCCACCAGGCAGGTCCGAGATACAAGGAACACACCAGGCAGGTCCGAGATACAAGGAACACACCAGGCAGGTCCGAGATACAAGGAACACACCAGGCAGGTCCGAGATACAAGGAACACACCAGGCAGGTCCGAGATACAAGGAACACACCAGGCAGGTCCGAGGATACAAGGAACACACCAGGCAGGTCCGAGATACAAGGAACACACCAGGCAGGTCCGAGATACAAGGAACACACCAGGCAGGTCCGAGATACAAGGAACACACCAGCCAGGTCCGAGATACAAGGAACACACCAGGCAGGTCCGAGATACAAGGAACACACCAGCCAGGTCCGAGATACAAGGAACACACCAGCCAGGTCCGAGATACTGTTGTGGAGAAGTATAAAGCCGGATTTGGATACAAAAAGATTTCCTAAGCTTTAAACATCTCAAGGAGCACTGCAAGCAATCACATTGAAATTGAAGGAGTATCAGACCACTGCAAATCTACCAAGACTTGGCTGTCCCTCAAAACTCATCTCAGACAAGGAGAAGACAGATCAGAGATGCAGCCAAGAGGCCCATGATCACTCTGGATGAACTGCAGAGATCTACAGCTGAGGTCAGAGAGTCTGTCCATAGGACAACAATCACTTGTACACTGCACAAATCTGGCCTTTATGGAAGAGTGGCAAGAAGAAAGACATTTCCCAAAGATATCCATAAAAAGTTTGCCTCAAGCTGCCTGGGAGACACACCAAACATGTGGAATAAGGTGTTCTGGTCAGATGGAACCAAAATTTAACTTTTTGTCCACAACG